>NC_045437.1:173844452-173985407 GCF_002776525.5 Piliocolobus tephrosceles
TTTTTTTTTTTTTTTTTTTTTTGAGACGGAGTCTTGCTCTGTTGCCCGGGCTGGAGTGCAGTGGCCGGATCTCAGCTCACTGCAAGCTCCGCCTCCCGGGTTTACACCATTCTCCTGCCTCAGCCTCCCAAGTAGCTGGGACTACAGGCGCCCGCCACCTCGCCTGGCTAGTTTTTTGTATTTTTAGTAGAGACGGGGTTTCACCGTGTTAGCCAGGATGGTCTCGATCTCCTGACCTCGTGATCTGCCCATCTCGGCCTCCCAAAGTGCAGGGATTACAGGCTTGAGCCACCGCACCCGGCCAGGTAAGCAATTTTTAATAGAATTACTAGCATTAATGTTAAAGAACATGCATAAAACTTAAAGATCTTGGAATGAAAGTTACCAAGTGAGATAATTAAAATATTCGTCCTGTTGTGAATGCAGTTAATTTAAGGAAGAACGCTCTGCAAAACATTAGAGAAAATGCTAAGGAAATGAAAGAATCACAGTATTTACAGATTTGTACCCTCCAAGAACATATTCGTCTTACTGTGCTTTTATTTCTGCTTAAAAGTATTTCTAGAATTATGTACATTCTGAACTACTTACATGTTTCTTATGTTTATTCTCATGCCACACATTAACCACACTTTCCATTTCACGAAATCTTTATCTGTTACTTAATGAGAAATTTGTAAACGGGTTGGACTCTATTCCAAGTGTTTATTTTTGTTCCTCTGCAGAGTGTGTAATGGACTCATTAACTTTGTAAAGCTGAGCTGTAGCCAAATGTTCACATTCCACTGATAGACTCATGCCAAACTTCAGTGTGCTGGCTAAGAACATGACTGTCTCAGGCATGCTGCATGTCCTTGTTGCTTCTATGGCAGCTGGCATCCTTTCCAGGGTGATCTTTCACCGATAAATAGATATCATCCCTCTACAGGAATTGTTGACTGTGCGGCAGCACTTACCACAACAAGGCACTTGAGATAATGGAAGCCGAGGAGTCACCTTTGGTCTGTCATTACCTATGGGAGCCATGGGGCCCATTCCTCCTTGCCAAACTCAAAGCACATGCTTCCAAATCATGCCTGAGCAGATTTAACAATATAAGCCATGCACGTTTAACTTGGCCAGTGTTATATCTGTAGATGACAAGGATCTACTAGTAATTATTCAATAGGAAAATCAAACTTGAGCCAACAGCTTACGAAGATAACAAGCTGTCATTTGCATCTAACACAGTATTATTAATTCATTAAGTTAGGAGGAGCTTTGAGAATCGCTCAGCCAACACAATATTATTAATTCATCACCAGGTTAGGAGTTGTAAAGGTGGAGTAGCTTTGAGTGATTCTTCCCTGATGAGGGGCTTGTCTCACCCACAGCTTCCTTTTCTCCACGTGTCAACGGTGCAAGCCTGGAAGATCTCGGGCCCAGGAGAGTATGTTAGCAAGCTACAGGGCCTGATTTTTCTCAGCTCGATGAAGTCTATGTGTCTAGAAAGAACTAGGCCTAAGGCCCACTGGGATAGGGAGTGAACCAGTATATAAAGCACTGCCAGTATAACCTCTATATTTTCCTAAGAGATTATTATAAAGGCGGTAATTGGGTGAAAACTAGCGATTTCAGGACACAGTGCCAACTTTACACAACTCAGAAACAGCATTGCATGCTCCAGAACTGAAGAATACGGCAGTTCAGCTTCTGGATAGGTATGGGGACAAGCGTGACTTTATTTTAAATGCTAATTCACTATGTAACTTCTGACTAAACTTGAGTCTAAGAGTGCCTCTAAATGTCTAGTTAACGTGTTAACTCATTATGTAGAAACACGTATTCATAGTAAGTTTCCTTCAAAATCACCCTTGTTGTTCTGGAAATCATAGGCTGTGATGTGGCCAACTACACATTTCTTCCAGAGCATGTATGCTTTTCCCCGAAGATATAAGCCCTGGGTCTGGGGAATTGCAGAGCAAAGATCTACTTGTCTTGCAGCCAGCCAAGACCATGCTTCTGTCTTTAAGTTCCCCTAATAAAACATCCCAAACCAACAAACTAGATTTGTCTGCCTCCTTCCTCAGTCTCTCAGCTCCTTCTGCATTTGGGGGTCACTTTGTTATATGGCCCTTTCACAGAACAACAGGGATAATATTTTAACCTCCATGCACCATTTCAGCCATAGCAGTTGTTCCTGGCTGGTGTCTGTTTTGACTGGTTGATGCCCAGCAACGCTGGTTGCTAACTGTTTTGAATATCACCCAAGCTTCAAGACTCCATTAACTCTGGGATAAGTACACATCACACACTAAACCCAAACATCAAGGTGCCAGTGCAGCAGTGCTCTCCATTCTCTCCTGTCTTCTGCAAAAGCAGAAACACACTGGGAAGAGGGGGCACAGACCTTGGCTTGAGGAGTGGGTTTAATATGGAGTCTTTCCATGAAAACCTATCCAAAGAACGGCGATAGGAAATGTTATGTCCCATTCTGCAAAGCCACACTAACTTTTACAGGGCTTGGGAGAGAGAACTAGGAGTCGATTTGGGATATGCAGGCATAACCACTGGATGCAGAAAAGAATAGATGAATAATCTGCAGCCAGTACACTCTTCCTTACCTACAGAATCTTCCTCACTCACCTCCTTGCCCCTTTCTGTTCTGTTGACATGGTCATAGTCACATATAACAAACGCAACTAAGTAAGTTGGCATGTGGGGCGTAGTGGAAAAGGTAGTAACAGTCCATTTGCTTCCATTCACATCTTCTTTTACAGACTGACCTAGAGAAATTTATTTTAGTTCAAATCACAGCAAATCTAAGCAATAATATGTCTTTGAAATAATTTGTCAAGTCAATTGTCACCCAGCTACTCCTTTCCAGCTATTCCTCATAGTCGAGCAGTTCAGATTTCTCCACCTACTCCTAAGCTATCCAAAACTACATTAGGAAAATCTCAAAACAGTATCTTGGGCCTGAATCGGCATTTTGAATAATATGGGCTTGACTGAGGGCCAAATCCACGAGCACTATAAGCTTAGTCCCCAATCTGCCTCCTTTCTCTCCCACCTAATTCTATTGTTTTCTAGCCCAGCCCATTTCTCACAACACTTAATCTAGAGCTGCCCAGGCCCCATGGTAGGTCAACAAGGTGCAATTCTACTACTCTCAGGTTTCAACTAAGGCTTTAGTGGAAGCAATCTGGGGCCTTTAAAGCTGAAATCACAAACTCAAATGCCTACAAGGGCCAGGCACTGGATGTGAAATGGGTTGGTGTACGCTAACAGGGAGTGGTGAGGATCATCCGAGAAGAGGCTGCAGGAGGCAGCCAACCTCCTGCTGGAGACAGCAAGACTTGCTGACCTGGGAATCTGCCTTTAGATGACCATTGTGGATGCTAAATTCCCTTTCAACTAAGGTCCTGAGACTCAAAGCCTCTTCTCAAATGTAACTGATCACTGCCACGTAAGAGCTGTAGGTCCAGTGTTGTTAGAACTTCTAAGTTTTCACATTTAAATTTTTATGTAAGATCTCTGGATATTTTAAAGTTGGAAACTGATTTAACAAAAAGAAAAAAGGCACATGAGCCAAATGAAACACAGCTGTGCACCAGATTCAGTCTAAGCCCACCAGCTTGTTATCACTAATGATCAACAGTTGAAGCCCAAACTAAGTGGCAGGCAGACTGCCTATATATAAGAACAGCATAAAACCCGCAGCTTCTAATACGAAAAGAATCAGGATTTACCATCTCCAAGATGTGGATGCTGACACATACCCCAGGTGACTGCTCTACCTAATTATAGTAGACTGTAATTGTAACATACCATAATACACTGCCTGGAAAAGCTACTGGTGTAAATGTGATTACAAAATTTATATAGATAGACAGCTAGATATAGACAGAAAGCATTACTTACCTAGCTTTGGCATGTTGGAAAGGGCCACATAACTTGGATGATGAATAATTGTAATATTAAAAGTTGCCTTCAGAGCTGGCTCATCAAAACAAGGGAAAACATACCTGGCAAATGTTGGTTCCAGCTGGGATGCTAACAGGGCCCTGAAATACATTTTGGGGAAATTTTTATTTATTTTTATCTCAACCCAGTGGAATAAAAAAAATGTTGAGATGATGGTTTGTAAGTTAGACTGGTGTGTTAGAGGAAATTTCCTCTCATCTTCCTCACTGCCCACCCCATCACACCAACACACTCCAATTATCATGGCACCTTAGAATTCTCCTAAGACCGAAATACAAGCACACTCTTTACTTTTCAACCACAAAATAGTATTTGCTTTATTACATCATAAACCTTTAAAACCTTTTACAAACAGAATAGAAACAAATATAGCAAATATGCAACACCAGTCTTTTGAGAACCAGGTCTTTATAAAACTAGGAGTACTTCTTTGAGAATGGTCCATTGCTTTCATCTTCCACTAAAGTAAAAGTCAGTGGAAGAATGTCTACATTTTTTTCTTTTTCTCACATGCCTCCTCTTCTTTCTAGCTAAAAACTGACAAAAAGTTTCATTTTGGACACCCTTGGGAGTAAACAATATGGGTACATGCTGATTGAACAAAACAACTTTCAATTATATATGGGTAAATGTATCAAATCCCTACTGATTGTTCCTCTATCTCCATGGCAAAATACAAAGAGTGACATTATCCCACCACACAAAATACAAAGAGTGACATAATCCCACCACACATGGTGACTCACAGGGAAAAGCTTAGGGACAAGAATATCCTGAGCAGACAAGAAGATGTCAGGTATACACTCTGCCACTACTGACTGAGTCTGATGACAGCATAGGTCCCAGCAAACAACTTCCTTCTCAAAACACACACACACACACACACACACACACACACACAAACCCTGCAGTCTCATTATCCCATTTGCGAAGACTTGCTTACCTGGGAACCTGTCTTTAGATGACAACTGTGGATGCTAAATTCCTTTTTCAACTAAGGTCCTGAGACTTAAAGTCTCTGATACATTTGTTTTTGCATCAGGCCCAATTCTTGAATAAATAAAAGGTGAATTCAACAAAGATATCTCAAGAGTGTATGCCATCCATTACTTACCCTTGTGATCCCTCCTTCACCATCATAAGGCCGCTGCTCGCATAAAAATTCACACAGCTTTAGGAAGGACACTCAGAACAGCTGGCACATGCAAACACCTCTCAGTCAGCTATTTTGAGGTGTCATAACCTCATTGTATTGACAAAAACAATAATTTATAGTAAGGCCTGTTTGGCTTATTTGCTCTTGCCCACATTATTATATGCTTACTTGCATAGACTGGACGGAGACCTGTGGGCTCTGACATCAGCTACTTTTACTGCAAGACCCTACTCCACTCCATCTACTACCAACTGAGAAATGCTGGACAGTCACATAATCTTGTTAAGCCCCAGTTTCTCCACCTAGAAAATAATGACCCTATTTACCTTGTACTGCTGTTTGAGCTTTTAAATTATTGGTAATTAAATTTACCAATAAATGCCCTTTGAATTCTCCTATATCACTTCCAATCTCACAAATCATTCTTGATACAGATGAACTATAGAATAATTCAAAGAGGGATAAGTTACAGGATGGAATGGAGGTTCAGAAATCACTGGTTTCAGATGCATCTTTAAATGTCCCAGGGTTAGGGAAGGTGGGAATGGTTAAAGAAAAACAGAAAGAATGAATAATAACTAGTATTTAATAGCACAACATGGTGACTATAGTCAAAATAATTTAATTGTACTTTTAAAATTAACTGGAGTATAATTAGTTTGTCACATAGAGGATAAATGCTTGAGGGGATGGATACCCCATTCTCCATGATGTGATTATTATGCATTCCATGCCTACATCGAAGTATCTCACGTACCCCCACACACATATATAACTACTATTACACCTACAAAAATTAAAAATTAAAGAAAAAGTGTTCTAGGGGCTACAGCTGACCACAGGTTAAACATGAGTCATATTTGTCTCCCCAGTAAATTTGAAACTGCTAGAAACGAGAGGTTATGTATGTTTTTCTTCTGTATGAGTTGACAAAAATCTGGGTTCACAGCAATTGTGTAAGTATCTGTTTGGCCAAGAATTAATATAAAATAAAAGCAGCATGATATCAGTATATGCAAAAGAATATAAAGTACTTTGGCAGAGTTTGTTATACTGGCATTTGTTTTATGGTTTTAGTTACTGTCTTTAAGGGGATGGGACAAAGTAGAGAAAATTCAAACCATTGACAATATAGTGGAAAGAACAGGCATGAACAGGAAATTCGGCCACCTGAGTTCTTGCTTGGAATCTGTAAAGGCTGTTGTATAACTTTGGGAAAGTTGCTTAACATACCACTTACATTTTCTATAAAATGTAGATGATCTCTAAGGCCGCTCAGAACCCTAAAACTGTGATTCTAAGAGAGATTAAGATATCCAGCAAGAAGGAAAAAGAGCCCATGAGTCATCTAAAGTTGGGAGAAACAACCCCCTTCCAGGTTCATGCATGGCCTTCAGGAGGTCTTTGAGCCCTCTGAAATTATACGATATTTCATACAACTGGTGGCATATTAAAAAATACATGCTTATGTATTTTTTAAAAGCCAACAAACGCCTATTGTCTTTGTAACAGAAACTATAGGAAGTAAAGCTTGATCATACATTCTCAGCTGCCATGACCTCGCAAAGCTTATGAATCTCAAAGAGGCTGCAAGGTGGGGAGCGGAGAGAAAATTAGACTCTTTAAGGAAGTGGGAAACTTTATTTTACAGATTCCAAAAGTGAACCTGGAGCGTAAAAGCAGGTGGAGATGCCAGCTTAAAGAGTCACCACTTTAGCAAATCAAACATCAAGCAAGCATCTTCCAATTCCATGATTCAGGTCTCCAAATAAGTAAAATAAAGTCTCTCAAATTTAATTCAACTATTTCCCTCCCTAGTTTTATGCAAACAAACAAAAAGTTAGGGGAAAATCCCTACAACACAGAGTCTCTGGCTCTCAACCTTAACTGCAGAAGTCAGGTCTAACCAGCAGCACATATGATCTAATTATGCCACCTCTGGGAACCTCACAGTGGTGTTTCCTTCCCTTTTCTCTGTGCTTTGGACTCAAGCAACCCTCTAAAGATACTCTGACCTCAGAAAACAGAACCATTCACCAGCCTCTCCTCCCTTCAAATCTCACTGAAACATGCTATTATGGTATCCATTAAGTCTGTGTTTAGAATTGTCAGCTGGTGAGGGAGTTAATTTGGGAGAATTTGTCTCCTTGTGGGTCAGTATTGCAGAGCAAATTTACTGCCCTCTTGTCTAGAAAGAGAATCATGGACTCACTGTTTTCTCATGCTGGAAGTGGATCATGGACTCACTGGTTTCTTTGTAGTCAAGAACCACATGACACCTTTGGAGAATAAATCTACTACCACATTTAAAAAATCTACTACATCCACTCAGTAAGCTATTTCATTCCGAATTATTTTACGAACTTTGTATGCCTACAGCTCTAGTTAACAGGTGCTGAATAGCATAGTTGGACAAGTATTAAATAAAACTCTTAGGAAAGTTGTCCTCCCACACAGTGTTTTTTACACAATAACGCACTCAGAAATCAAAATGTTTAGTGGAGCCAGATGTTACACTTACTGGACTGTGTAACATCCAGTGAACCACATCCATGTGGTTCAAGGGTTGGCTTATGAATCATGTTCATTTATTACTTGTGTAATAGAATCTGAAAACTGAAGTTTTCACCAGGCAACAAAACATAATAGATGTAAAATTCCACAGAAAGGTGCCAAAACATGTTATGAAGATTTTCAAAATAAATGGCCTTGAGAACCTGGGTTTGCCTGTTGGGCTTCTCAGCTACATGAGGGCCACAGAATAAGGGTCAGAGAATAGAGACAAAAGAGATCAGAGAAGATATCTCTTGACGGATGGGAGGAGTAAGCATTATTTTGCCAAGCTTTCCATGCTCTCAGGGAGTTGGGAGGAGGGGCAACCTTCTAACTATGGGCTTGGAGGAGAGAATCCCTCAGAGAGCAGTGAAAGCGTTTCCTCAGGCTGAGAGGCTTAGAAGCCCAACTTACTTTTGAGAAAGATGAAGTTGACAGTATGGCCAAGGTCTAACTCCTACCAGGTGGGGATCTAAAAGGCATGAGAATGGCTGACTTCTTTGGAGTGCTGCTGCCCTGGGACTCATGCCGGTCTCAGGCCAGGGATGTATGAGTGTTCCTTGCAAGAGCTGTGTCCCCTACCACACAAAGTGAGCCAGTATGGGGACTGTCTTGGGTTAGTACAATAGCCAGTATGGGGACAATAGCCAGTATGGGAACTGTCTTGGGTTAGTACAATAGAGCCACCTGGAGGAGTCTGGAGGAGCTTTCAGATATGCTGCTTGGTGTCGACGGGCTAAGGAAGAAGTCATGATGACTATCAGAACAAAGAAATAGGAGAAGTTGCTGAGTCAAGGAAATTGTAGAAAAAAAGAGGGAAAACAACGAATAATCCAGGAAAATGACATCTCAAGGGGAAAATGCATCTGTAAGACCAGAATGAGAAAAAATGACAACAGTGCCAGCTCAAGTAAGAAGTCCTATGCATCACCTTTCCCTGTCACCCCAGCCCCATGGACCGCCATGGAATCAAAATAGCAGCTATCAAGACAGACAAAGAACAGTAGAAATGTGAGGTAAAGAAAAGAAGAAGGACTACCACCCTCTACCTTACTGCAGACTTCCATCCTAAAAACCAGCCCAAGAGTAGGGAGTGGAGAATGGGAGAAAATGGAGGTGGGAGAGAAGGAGGTTTAACAGTAAATTAAGTTTGAAGGTTTGAATATTACACAGGACTAGATTTTCTAAGTTTCACATCTAACTTATTTGTGACTTAGCTACTGTAGATCACCTGTCACCTAAGAATAAGCAGGAACTTATAGGCTGCTGGGGTCCTCATGCAGAGCAGAAAAGTTACCCCACGGACTAAATTTCCCACTGTAAAAGGACAATAGAAAAACAAAGTTGTGTTTTTACTATTCTATAAGCTGTGCTTTTTCAATATGCTAGCTATAGCTATTTTCAAAAGACACAGGATCTGAATCTTTGCTGTGCAAACCATCTCCCAGAGAGAACTGCTCAGCCACATGAAATATGTGGATTTGACACTTTTATAGGATAATGAAATGACATTTTCCTCTGTGACATCAGCATCATGTGTCTGGCACTTGAGGTCTCCGACCTTGTTTTGAGACTTACAAATTCTTTTCCTAATACTGCTCAATTTTCTCTCTTGTATGTCATACCCTAAGCACCATGCCAGATTTCCTGGCATAAACAGCAACTGCAAGGAAGTCTGTTTCTATTCTCTGTTCACTCTGCCTATACCTGCACAAATTCATTGATTTTAATCATGCTGCTTTCACCTTTATTTGGCACCACAAAATATCCTAATTTTCACCAACTATTTCACACTTTCCTTATTTGATCTTGATTGCTCTATTTTCATTTCTTTAAATATCTTTCAGTTCCTTCTTTTCTTTAATCAAGGGAATGCTAGACTCAAAAATGCAAGAAGTATTCTGGGAATCTTTGAACAAAAATGGGATTACATGAGTTCTCTTATTAAATTGTAAAAGTGAAGAGACCTTAAAGAGTCCCACCATCTTAATTTACAGATGTGAAAACTGACTCCCCACGAGTTTATGCAACTGATTAGACAACCAGCAAGTGCACAGTGGTACCAGAATCAAGGCTCCAGCTCCCAAGCCTGGGGTCCTTTCCAATGCATTGCCTGCTTTGAAGTACATAATGTAATAAATACTAAAACTAAACTAAACTACGATGTCATGAAGATGACTAGAGATTAACTTTATAATTAATAGCATTCCCAAATCTAAAGATAATGAGACTTCTGTTTGCCACCACAAAGGAGTAACATAGGCTCAAATCAGCCTTCTGCTAAAAACAGTTTTAAAACCTGACAAAATATATAAAACAACTATTTCAGACATACGATAACCAGAAGCACAGGACTGTGATCCTCAAGAGAAGAGAAACAAACAAGGCAAAGGCTCCAATTACCCTGTTTTTCTGCCTTGAAGCAGTGTCTAAACTGCAGCACAGGAAATAGAAACTGAAACAATTCAGTGGTCTCACTGAGTTGAAGAGACAGACGTTGGAGTTCAGGGACACGTAGACAGCTAGAATTTGCAGAGTAGAGTATAAGAGAAGAGGTAACTATGCAGAGAAAGACTTCCAGAAATCTGCATAGGATTCCCCTCAAATCTTTGGTCAAATATTAATCATCATGAGGTCAGGCAAAGAGAAGCTGTTGGGGAAAGAATACGTACCAGGGAAAGGTAAGCTGAACACTTCCCAGAGTTCACATACTGTTTGGAGTTGTGGAATTTTCTCAAGCCAGAGTATTGAAATCTTCAGAATACATAGATTAGTCAACAGAGGGAGTCCAGATGGGGGATGCCTGAGTAATGACCTAAAGTAGCCCTACAGCAAAGGCTTCTGTAGGGTCATTCTCAAAGAGCTTAAAAACATGGCTCAGGAGAATCAAACAAGGATCAACAGGATCACCAAGTAACTTCAGATACTATACAAAAGGGCCAGCATTCTCTAAGCAATATAACCAAATCCAGCATTCAACAACATAAAAGTTTACACGTCAGGCATTCAATAAAAAAATGAGAAAATACCCAAACATTTGGAAAGCAAATAATGCAGTTCTAATAACACAGGAGTCACAGATGAAATCAAAATGGAAATTAGAAAGTATTCTGAACTACCAAAAAAAGAAACAACATAACATCATTTGTGGCATGGCATTAAAGCAATAGTTAGGGGGGAAATTTATCATATTAAATGCCTATCTGAGAAATAAAAGGGTATTAAAGTAATGAGTTTGTGTCAACCATAATATAGAAAAAGTAAAAATAAAGCCCAAAGTAAGAAGAAGGGGATAATAAAGATCAAAATATAAATCGTTGAAATAAAAAACAGAAAATCAATAGAGAAAATCAATGAAGCCAAAAACTGATTCTACAAGAAGATTAGTAAAATAGATAAATCTTGACACAAGTCCTACAACAGCACTGTTAGGTAGTGCAGAGCTGGTCAGATGCACTTACTCTCATCTAACCAAACAGTAGGAGCCAATGCCATTACCTGGGTTGTTGCTACCTGGCAAAGCTCAACAGTATCCTGAGCACCAGAGAGCAGGTTGGCAGAGAAACTGAATCAAAGAGGTTGTGAAGGATATGGGGTGGCAGAAGTGGCACCAAAGAGACCCCTCTGTATCCCTGGAGGCTGTAGCCGCTAGTCAGTGGGAGCCACTGCTCTGTTTCAGATTGAAGAATGACTTAGTTGGTGCAGTGATCAGTCATGGTGGGTCAAAAATAAAGGATAGCCAAAGCACAACAAACATCAAAATCCAAGTAATAAAAGGACATCTGGAATCATTAGTCAACATTTTTGGCAGCAAGGCGATGCAAACAAAAGCAAAACTAGTAATAGATAAATGTGTTTTTTAAAAAAGCAAATTACAATTCAGAACGCAGAATTGATTTATCACCAATTGAGAAAACCTTTTACAAAGAGTCAACAACAAGTTCAATATCCCAAGTGCAAGTAGACAACTGGAGGAAGGAAAATTTTAATATAGTGTGTGATGACTTGAAAAATGGTAAGAAACATCCTATCCCCAATTCTACCTGCACATTTGATGATGCCTTTCAATGTTATTCTGAAGTTATGGAAAACATTAAAAAGGCAGGTTTTCAAAAACCAACACCTATTCAGTCACAGACATGGCCAATTACTCTGCAAGGAAAAGATCTAAGAGGGGTAGCCCAAACTGGGACAGGAAAGACATTATGCTATTTAATGCCTGGATATATTCATCTGGACTTCCAACATATAGAGGAAAAAGGAACAGACCCGCATGTTAGTCCTTACGTCTACTCAGGAGCTAACTCTTTAAGTGGAAGCTGAGTGATGCAATAAAAGTTTAGAAGTATTTGTGTATATGGTGGTGGAGATGGAGACAAAGAAATAGAAGACCTTAGGAAAGGTATTGATATCATAATTGCAACTCCCAAAAGACTGAATGATCTGCAAATGAATAACTTTGTCAGCCTGCGAAGTATAACCTACTTGATTTTAGATGAAGCAGACAAGATGCTGGACATGGGGTCTGAACCCAAGATAATGAAGATTTTGTTAGACGTGCACCCAGATAGGCAGAATATTATGACCAGGCAACTTGGTCATATTCAGTTCATTGACAATCATATTTGAAAGAGCCCATGCTTGTCTACGCTGGTACACTGGATCTGGTTGCCATAAGTTTAGTGAAGCAAATATAATGATCACCACAGAGGAGGAAAAATGAATTTATATCTAAAGTTTTCTAGACAGTATTTCACCCAGAGACAAAGTGATTGTCTTCATTTCCCAAAAGGCAGTTGTAGATCATTTATCAAGTGACCTAACACTTGGAAATATATGAGTAGAGTCTCTGCATGGTGATAGAGAACAGAGAGATTGGTCGGGAGAGAGCATTGGAGAATTCTAAAATAGGTCAAGTGAATATTAATTGCTACTGACATAGCCTCCTGAGGTCTTGATGTCCATGATATTACAGATATATATAATTACAATTTTCCATGGAACACTGAAGAATATGTACACTAAATAGGGTGCACAGGAAGAGCCGGAAGGACTGGAGTGTCAATTACACCTGTGACTAGAAATGATTTGAGGGTTGCCACCAAATTGATTAATATTTTAGAAACAGCAAACCAGAGTGTTCCAAAGGAGTTAGCATTAATGGCTGAGAGACACGAGGCACATCAACAACTAAAAAGGAAATGGGGAGACTTCAAGGAAGGCCCAATAAGTTTTATTAAGATCTTTTGTTGAAAAGTGTTACTAGCTTACCAGATGTAAAACTTTAATAACACATATACCTTCAAATGCCTGCTTTCTTAAACTAGGCTTCATTAGTGTTTATACTGCAATCGGCATTACCTCTAAGAGTTTTTAACATAATAAATTGTTAGGTGTTACTCTTTCACTACTACCTAAAGTCTAGTGAATGTATCTTCAGAGTTGGTACGTGTATAGATTGGTATAACCTCCTATGAACAACTTGGTAATGTATAAATTATAAATACATAGGCCTTTTGATCTGGCAATTTCTCTTCTATGAATGCATTCTACAAGTATGTCTAAAATATTTGTATATCAAAAGACTAACTGAAATGTCTAGAAAGGGACTAGATGAAGTATTAAAAGCAAAGAACTTTCTACTATGATGGTGGACTGAGTTAAAACAGTAAACCTTACCTCCTACTTCAAACTCAACAAAAATGCTAGATAAAGTATTTTTGAAAAAGGTGTTCCCAAAGCTGGGTTATGAATGGGGGCTTATTATATTCTGTATATGTTTAAAGAATTTTCCATAATAAAAAGTCCATATTTACCAGCCTGAAAAAAGATAAATCTCAAGGCAGACCAAATAAAATTATTGAATATTAGAAGTAGAAGAAACCTATGAAAGCTGAAGAAACTGGTTAGACAACTAGTAAGTGTTAGAGTGGTACTAGATAAGGGCTCCAGCTCCCAAAGAGAAAAGACACAAATTTCCCATATCAGGAATAAAAGAGGTGATGTCACTACAGAGTTTATAGATGTTTAAAATAATAAGGAAATATTTTGAACAATTTTGTACTTATATATTTGGCAACTTTGATTAAATGGATGAGTTCCTAGAAAGAGACAAACTACCTTAGTATACGAATGAAGAAATAGATAACCTAAATAACCCTGTATCTATTAAATAAATTTAACTTATAGTTAAGAACCATCTCACAAAGAATTTCCAGGCCCAGGTAGCCTCATGCGTTAAATTCAATCAGAAGGTTAAGGAAGAAATATTACCAATTTTATATAAATCCTTTCTGAAAATCAAGGAAAAGGGAGTACTTCTGAATGCAATATTTGAAGCCAGTGTTACTTTGACATCAAAATCGGACAAATACATTGCAAGAAAACTACAACTACAAGTCAATAACTCTCATGAACATAGAGCAAAAAGTCTAAGCAAAATTTTAGCAAATCAAATCTAATAATATATAAAAAGGCTAATGCATCAAGAACAACTGGAATTTATTTCAAGAATTCAAGGTAGACTGGGTGCAGTGGCTCATGCCTGTAATTCCAACACTTTGGGAGGCCAAGGGAGATGGATTGCTTGAGCTCAGGAGTTTGAGACCAGCTTGGGCAACATGGCAAAACCCTATCCCTACTAAAAATACAAAAAAATTAGGCATGGCAGCATGTGCCTGTAGTCTCAGCTACTCAGGAGGCCAAGGCAGGAGAATCACCTGAGCCCTGGAAGTCAAGGCTGCAGTGAGCTGTGATTGCACCACTGCACTCCAGCCTGGGTACCAGAAGTGAGACACTGAAAAAAAAAAAAAAAAAAAAAATGGAAGGCTAGTTTATCATTAGAAAATCAAATTAATTTACCATATTAACAAATTAAGTAATAAAAACTATATAATCATCTCAAAAGATGCAGAATACACATTTGAAAAAATATAACATCCATTCCTGATCATAGCTCTCAGAAAATTATAAATAAAAGGAAATGTTCTCAACCTAATGAAAAGAATCTACCAAAAAAAAAACCTTACAGGAAAAATCATAATTAATAATTAATGGTGGAAGACTGAATGCTTTCACCCTACAATAAGAAATGAGACTAGAATATCTTTACTTACTTTTCTATTCAACACTGTATTAGAGGCTCTAGACATTGAAATAAGGCAAGAAAAATAAATAAAAGGCATCAAAACTAAATAGAAGTAGAACCGTCTTTATTTAAGACAGTATGACAACATATGTAGAGAATTTAATGGAAAATTAAAAGCTTTTTTTAAAATAAAAAGATGCTAAATGAAGAAGTGATTTAGCAATGTTGTAGAATACATGATCAATAAGCAAAAATTAATTAGCAACAATTAGAAATTGGAATTCTTAAAAATATCATTAACAATAGATATTTAAAATATAAAATATCTAGGAATGAATCTGACAAAACATGTGCAAGATATATACAGTGAAAAAATATAAAACCTGAATTCATAAAATAGTTATGAACCTATTTTTCAGTTGTGGTTTGTCTTTGTATTCTTTTAACAGTGTCTTTCAAAGAGCAGAAGATTTACATTTTAATGAAGCTCAGTTTATCAATGTTTCGCTATATATATCAAGCTTTTGATGTTGTATCTATGAAAACATTGTCTATCCCAAGCTCATATAAATTTTCATCTGAATTAATAAAAATACTTTAATTTACAACTGAATTCATAAAAAGACTTATTCATGAATATTCCTGGAAACTTTATTTGTAACAGCTCAAAACTGAGTAAACAAGACCTAAATAAGTAGAGAGATATGCCATATTTATGGGTTAGAATATTCAATATTTTTAACACTTGAATTCTCCTCAAATTTTTCTATAGAGTCAACATAATCTTAGTCAAGATCCCAGCAGGTGCTTTTTTTTCTTTATTTAATAGATATTAATAAGCTAATTCTAAAATTAATATGGAAACGCAAAGGACCTAGAATATCGTAAATAACTGGAAAAAAGTTGGTAGATGAATAACATCTAGTTTCAAGATTTATTACAAAGCTATAATAATCAAGACAATACAGATTTGGCATAAAAATACACAAATAGATCAATAGAACAGGCTAGACAATCAAAAAATATACCATATATATATGAAAAACTGACTTTTTTTACAAAAGTACAGACATAACTCAGTAAGATAGTGTAGACTTTTTAACAAATGGCAGTGGTACAGTTCAATGCCCAGATGCAAATAACTCTTTAATCCATACCTCACCCCATATGCAAAAATTAACTCAAAATGGATCATACATCTAACTATAAAACTTCTGAAAGAAGGCATAGAAGAAAATTTGTACGAGCTTGGGATAGATAATGTTTTCATAGATACAACACCAAAAGCCTGATATATATAAGGAAACATTGATAAACTGAACTTCATTAAAATGTAAAACTTCTGCTGTTTGAAAGATACTATTAAAAAAATACAAAGACAAGCCACAACTGAAAAATTATTTGCAAATCATGTATTTGAGAAAAGATCCTCTCTAAATTCAAGAGTAAGAAAACAAACAGCACAAGAGGAAAATGGACTGAAGATTTTATCAGACATTTTGCTAAAATAGATGGATAACAAATAGTTACAGGAAGTGATGCACCACATTTTTAGTCATTAGGAAAATATAAATTAAAACCGTAATAAAGAACACTATACACCTATTAGAATGGCTAAAATGAAAAAATCTGGCAATACCAAGTGCTGATAAGGATTTGGAACAACTAGAATTCTCCCATATGTTGATAAAAATTTTAAATGACCAAATTTCTTGGAAAACAGTTTTGCATTTTCTTAAAAAACTAAATATTCATATTATTTAACCACTCCACTCTTAGGTATTTACTCAAGAAACATGAATTCATAAAAAGACTTGTATATGAGTATTCCTGGAAGCTTTATTTGTAAACAGCTCAAAACTGAAAACAACCAAAATGTCTTGGTCATTTGTTGGATAAACAAATTGTGTTATATCAATACAATGAAATGCTATCAGTAATACAAAAGAACAGACACACCCAAAAAGAATGTACTTCAGATGGGCGCGGTGGCTCACTCCTGTAACCCCAGCCCTTTGGGAGGCCAAGGCAAGAGGATCACAAGGTCAGAAGATCGAGGTCATCTTGGCCAACATGGTGAAACTCCATCTCTACTGAAATACAAAAAAAAATTAGCCAGGTGTGGTGGTGTGCACTTGTAATCCCAGCTACTTGGGAGGCTGAGGCAGGGGAATCACTTGGACCCATGAGGCGGAGGTTGCAGTGAGCTCAGATTGCACCACTGTACTCCATCCTGGCGACAGAGCAAGACTCCGTCTAAAAGAAAAAAAAAAAAAAGAATGCATTTCAAAGTAATTCTACTGAACGAAAGAAGTTAGACATGAGAGTGCATATTGTATGATTCTATTACTATAAAACACTACAAAATGCAAATTAATCTACAGAAAGCAGATCCATAGTTGCCTGAAGATAAGAAGGTTACAGTGATGTAGAAAGGAGAGATTATAAAGAGCAGAAGAAACTTTTGGACATGATGAATATGTTTATTAATGTTGATTGTAGTGGTGGTTTCACCACCACATATGTATACATATGACAAAACTTACCAAGTTTTATACTTTAAATATGTCCAGTATATTATATGTCAGTTATACTTTAATAAAGCTGTTTTAAAAATCACTAGAAATATAAAGCAGCAAGAAAATGTGTATGATACCCCAGGAAAAAGAAGTCAATAGAAAAAAAAAACAAAAAATGACAGAGATGCTAAACTTAGCAGCTAAGAACATTAAAACAGCTATTATAAATATGTCTAATATGCTCAAGGATATTAAAAATGAACATTATGAAGAATGGTATGAAAGATATGAGAATGTAGAAATGTTAAAGATAAAAATTGCAGTATCCTTTTTTTTTTTTTTTTTGAGATGGAGTCTCCCTCTGTGGCCCAGGCTGGAGTGCAGTGGCATGATCTCAGTTCACTGCAACCTCCGCCTCCCAAGTTCAAGTGATTCTCCTGCCTCAGTCTCCTGAGTAGCTGGGACTACAGGTAAATGCCACCACACCCGGCTAATTTTTTGTCTTATTTTTAGTAGAGATGAGGTTTCACTGTGTTAGCCAGGCCTGGATCTCCTGACCTCATGATACACCTTCCTCAGCCTCCCAAAGTGCTGGGACTACAGGCGTGAGCCACCATACCAGGCCAAAAATTACAATATCTTAAATGACAATTTCACTGGATGAGACTAAAAGCAAACTAAACACTGCAGATGAAAATAATTAATGAAATTGAAGACAAAACAATGGAAACTATCCAAAATCAAACACACAGAGAAAATATACTAAAAAACAATGAAAAGAACCTCAGGACATGCCTGTAATGTCAGGCAGCCTAACAGGTAATTGGAGTGCCAGAATAAGAGGAGAAAAAAAGTAAAAAACAGGAAAAAAAAATTAATAATGGTTGAAAGGTTTTCCAAATGTGAAGAAAACCTTAAACTCGCAGATACAAGAAGCTCAGTGAACCCCAAAACAGGACAAACCAGGGCTCTCTTATTTCCTTAAGACATGAGAACTAAGACACTTCCTCCTGTACACAAAGGCTATATTGAGAAAGGGGAAAGAAAGAGGCCTCTTGAAAGGAGAAGACTTTTTGAATTCATCAGATGATGTGACTTGTGAACCATTCCTTCATAATAGTCAAGGCTTAGTGCTTTCCATTGATGATGGGGCCCTCATCTGGGCTACTGCTTGAATGGCCAGGTCTCTGAGCCTGGTTGTAATTCCTTTCGAAGTCACATCTTGGATAACCAGTCACACTCTATAGAACTTTCTTCCATGGGACTTTGTTTAACTGCATATCCCAGCTTGGCCTCCTTCCTTTCTCAGTCACGCTTGCCCATTCTCCAGCTGATTTTTCCTGGGAATACTTACTGAAAAATTACTTCTGTAGAAAAATTTGTCTGAGGGTTATACCTTGTCAGAAGGAGGAGGGGAGAAAGTAGACTCTTGCTTTCTCCATTTGTTCTTTTCTCTGTCTTCCCCCACCTTCCTCCCTGCATTAGAAGGACTGTCCACTCTCCTCTACTATATAGCAAGGGCTGTTATCAAAAAGGGTGGGGGGGGGCACGGTGGCTCACGCCTGTAATCCCAGCACTTTGGGAGGCCGAGAAGGGCGGATCACGAGATCAGGAGATCGAGACCATCCTGGCTAACACGGTGAAACCCGTCTCTACTAAAAATACAAAAAATTAGCCAGGTGCGGTGGCAGGCACTTGTAGTCCCAGCTACATGGCAGGCTGAGGCAGAAGAATGGTGTGAATCTGGGAGGCCGAGCTTGCAGTGAGCCGAGATTGCGCCACTGCACTCCAGCCTGGGCGACAGAAGGAGACTCAGTCTCAAAAAAAAAAAAAAAAAAAAAAAGGGTGGGGGACCAGATGGGCACCTGTCCTTCTAGCTAGTCAGGAGGCTGAGACAAGAGGATCACTTGGGCCTGAGAGTTTGAGGCTGCAGTGAGCTATGATCGTGCCCCTGCACTCCAGCATGGGTGACAGAGTGAGATCCTATCTCTGAAAAAAAAAAAAAAAGGCAGGGGAACTAAGGCTGCCTCAATATTTTCAAAAATCAATCAATATAATACCCATATTAACAGGCTTAAGAAGAAAACAAATCACGTGATTATATCAATTTATGCAGAAAAGGTGTTAGAAAAATTCAACATGCATTCATGCAAAAAAAAAAAACTCTCAGAAAAAAACATAAATAGAAGACAATGTTCTCAATTTGATAAAAAACATATACAGAAACCTACATTTAATATTATACTCAGTAGTAAAGGCTAAAAACTTTCCCCCTAAAATGAGGAGAAAAAAGCAAGAATGTTCATTTTTACCACTCATGTTTAACATAGTGCTGGAAGTTTTAGCCAACACAATAAGGCAGGAAAAGAAAATAAATGGCAGATAGATTGAAATGGAAGAAATAAAACTGTATCTATTTGTAGACAACATGATGGTCTATGTAGACAATTCCAAAGGCTCTACAAAATGAAAAACACAAAGCTCTAGATCTCATGAGTTCAGCAAGGGAACAGGATACAAGGTCAACATACAAGGCAGTTTTTCTATATAGTAGCAACAGACATGTAGAAATCCAAAATTAAACATATAATACCATATACTATTTCTGAAATAAACTTAAATATTTGAGTGTGAATCTAACAAAACGTGTAGGCTTTGTATGCTAAAAATGATAAAATTCTGATGAAATAAATCAAAGATCTAAATAAATGGACATTTCATGCTCATAGAATGGAAGATTAAGGATAGCAAAGCTATCAATTCTCCCTAAATTTACATAAAGGTTTAACATAGGTCTTATCAAAATCCTAATAAGATTTTTAGTAGCTATATATAGGAATATCATAAAATATATAAGGAATGGCAAAGGAACTAAAATCGTTAAAACAATTCTAAAAAAAGAAGACAATTTCAAGACTTAATGTATAACTACAGTAAGCAAGACTATGTAGTACTGGCAGAGGAATCAACACCTATGTTGACGAACAGAATAGAGAATCCAATAATAGTGTGGCCAACAGATTTTTGACAAAGGTGCAAAAGCAATTCAATAGTGGGAAGATAGTCTTTTCAACAAATGATGCTGGAAAAAAAATGGATATCCAGAGGCAAAAGAATTAACCCCAACCTAAACATAACATCTTAAAAAATTATCTCAAAGTGGATTATAGATTTAAATGTAAAACACTTTTGGAAGACAATATAGAAAATCTGCAGAACTTAGGACTTGGTGAAGAGTTCTCAGGCATGACACCAACAGCATGACCCATTAAAAAATAGACAAACTGGAAACTGGGCACCAAGATGGCCGAACAGGAACAGCTCCAGCCTCTAGCTCCCAGCATGAGAGACACAGAAGATAGGTGATTTCTGCATTTCCAACTGAGGTACCGGGTTCATCTCACTGGGGTGTGTTGGACAGTGGGTGCAGGACAGTGGGTGCAGCCCAACGAGCAAGAGACGAAGCAGGGTGAGGCATTGCCTTACCTGGGAAGAGCAAGGGGGAAGGGAATTCCCTTTCCTAGCCAAGGGAAACCGTGACACACAACACCTGGAAAATCGGCTCACTCCCACCCTAATACTGGGCTTTACCAAGGGTCTTAGCAAATGGCACACCAGGAGATTATACTCTGCGCCTGGCTCAGAGGGTCCCATGCCCACAGGGCCTCCCTCATTGCCAGCACAGCAGTCTGAGATCTAACTACAAGGCAGCAGTGAGGCTGGGGGAGGGGCGCCTGCCATTGCTGGGGCTTAAGTAGGTAAACAAAGCAGCCAGGAAGCTCGAACTGGGTGGAGCCCACCACAGCTCAAGGAGGCCTGCCTGCCTCTGTAGACTCCACCTCTGAGGACAGGACATAGCCAAAAAAAAAGGCAGCAGAAACCTCTGCAGATGTAAATATCCCTGTCTGACAGCTTTGCAGAGAGTAGTGGTTCGCCCAGCATGGAGTTTGAGACCTGAGAACGGACAGACCATCTGCTCAAGTGGGTCCCTGACCTCCCCATAGCCTAACTGGGAGACATTCCCCACTAGGGGCAGACTGACACCTCGCACCTCACAGGGTCGGGTACACCTCTGAGACGAAGCTTCCAGAGGAACGATCAGACAGCAACATTTGCTGTTCAGCAATATTCACTCTTCTGTAACCTCCGCTGCTGATACCCAGGCAAACAGGGTCTGGAGTGGACCTCTAGCAAACTCCAACAGACTTACAGCTGAGGGTCCTGGCTGTTAGAAGGGAAAATAACAAACAGAAAGGACATCCACACCAAAACCCCATCTGTACGTCACCATCATCAAAGACCAAAGGTAGATAAAACCACAAAGATGGGGGAAAAGCAGTGCATAAAAGCTGGAAATTCTAAAAATCAGAGTGCCTCTCCCCCTCCAAAGGAGTGCAGCTCCTCACCAGCAATGGAACAAAGCTGGATGGAGAATGACTTTGAAGAGTTGAGAGAAGAAGGCTTCAGACAATCAAACTTCTCCAAACTAAAGGAGGAATTACAAACCCAGTGCAAAGAAACTAAAAACCTTGAAAAAAGATTTGACGAATGGCTAACTGGAATAACCAATGTAGAGAAGTCCTTAAACAACCTGACAGAGATGAAAACCATGACACAAGAAATACGTGACAAATGCACAAATGACAAATGACTTGATCAACTGGAAGAAAGGATATCAGTGATTGAAGATCAAATGAATGAAATGAAGCGAGAAGAGAAGTTTAGAGAAAAAAGAGTAAAAAGAAATGAACAAAGCTTCTATGAAATATGGGACTATGTGAAAAGACCAAATCTATGTCTGATTGGGGTGCCTGAAAGTGACAGGGAGAATGGAACGAAGTTGGAAAACACTCTGCAGGATATTATCCAAGAGAACTTCCCCAACCTAGTAAGGCAGGCCAACATTCAAATTCAGGAAATACAGAGACCACCACAAAGCTATTCCTCGAGAAGAGCAACTCCAAGACACATAATTGTCAGATTCACCAAAGTTGAAATGAAGGAAAAAATGTTAAGGGCAGCCAGAGAGAAAGGTCAGGTTACCCACAACAGGAAGACCATAAGACTAACAGTGGATCCCTCGGCAGAAATTCTACAAGCCAGAAGAGAGTGGGGGCCAATATTCAACTTCTTAAAGAAAAGAATTTTCAACCCAGAATTTCATATCCAGCCAAACTAAGTTTCATAAGTGAAGGAGAAATAAAATCCTTTACAGACAAGCAAATGCTGAGAGATTTTGTCACCACCACGCCTGCCCTACAAGAGCTCCTGAAGGAAGCACTGAACATGGAAAGGAAAATCGGTACCAGCCATTGCAAAAACATGCCAAAATGTAAAGACCATTGATACTAGGAAGAAACTGCATCAACTAATGAGCAAAATAACCAGCTAACATCATAATGACAGGATCAAGTTCACACATAACAATATTAACCTTAAATGTAAATGGGCTAAATGCTGCAATTAAAAGACACAGACTGGCAAATTGGATAGAGTCAAGACCCATCAGTTTGCTGTATTCAGGCAACCCATCTCATGTGCAGAGACACACACAGGCTCAAAATAAAGGGATGCAGGAAGATCTACCAAGCAAATGGAAAACAAAAAAAGGCAGGGGTTGCAATCCTAGTATCTGATAAAACAGTCTTTAAACCAACAAATATCACGAGAGACAAAGAAGGCCATTACATAATGGTAAAGGGATCAATTCAACAAGAAAAGCTGACTATCCTAAATATATATGCACCCAATACAGGATCAACCAGATTCATAAAGCAAGTCCTTAGAGACTTACAAAGAGACTTAGACTGCCATACAATAATCATGGGAGACTTTAACACCCCACTGTCAACATTAGACAGATCAACAAGACAGAAAGTTAACAAGGATATCCAGGAATTGAACTCATCTCTGCACCAAGAGGACCTAATAGACATCTACAGAACTCTCCACCCCAAATCAACAAAATATACATTCTTCTCAGCACCACATCGCACTTATTCCAAAATTGACCACATAGTTGGAAGTAAAGCACTCCTCAGCAAATGGAAAAGAACTGAAATTATAACAAACTGTCTCTCAGACCACTGTGCAATCAAACTAGAACTCAGGATTAAGAAACTCAATCTAAACCACTCAACTACATGGAAACAGAACAAACTGCTCCTGAATGACTACTGGGTATATAACGAAATGAAGGCAGAAATCAAGATGTTCTTTTGAAACCAATGAGAAAAAAGATACAACATACCAGAATCTCTGGGACACATTTAAAGCCGTGTGTACAGGGAAATTTATAGCACTAAATGCCCACAAGAGAAAGCAGGAAAGATCTAAATTTGACACCCTAACATCACAATTAAAAGAACTAGAGAAGCAAGAGCAAAAGCTTTCAAAAGCTAACAGAAGGCAAGAAATAACTAAGATCAGAGCAGAACTGAAGGAGATAGAGACACAAAAAAGCCTTCAAAAAAATCAATGAATCCAGGAGCTGGTTTTTTGAAGAGATCGACAAAATTGATAGAATGCTAGCAAGACTAAAAAGAAGAAAAGAGAGAAGAATCAAATAGACACAATAAAAAATGATAAAGGGGATATCACCACCGACTCCACAGAAATACAAACTACCATCAGAGAATACTATAAACACCTCTACGAAAATAAACTAGAAAACCTAGAAGAAATGGATAAATTCCTGGACACATACACTCTCCCAAGACTAAACCAGGAAGAATTTGGATCCCTGAATAGACCAATAACAGGATCTGAAATTGAGGCAATAATTAATCGCCTACCAACGAAAAAAAGTCCAGGACCAGACGGATTCACAGCCGAATTCTACCAAAGGTACAAGGAGGAGCTGGTACCATTCCTGCTGAAATTATTCCAATCAATAGAAAAAGAGGGAATCCTCCCTAACTTATTTTATGAGGCCAACATCATCCTGATACCAAAGCCTGGCAGAGACACATACACAAAAAAAGAGAATTTTAGACCAATATCCCTGATGAACATTGATGCAAAAATCCTCAATAAAATACTGGCAAACCAAATCCAGCAGCATATCAAAAAGTTTATCCACCATGATCAAGTGGGTTTCATCCCTGAGATGCAAGGCTGGTTCAACATATGCAAATCAATAAACGTAATCCAGCATATAAACAGAACAAAAACAAAAACCACATGATTATCTCAATAGATGCAGAAAAGGCCTTTGACAAAATTCAACAGCCCTTCATGCTAAAAACTCTCAATAAACTGGGTATTGATGGAGCATATCTCAAAATAATAAGAGCTATTTATGACAAACCCACAGCCAATATCATACCGAATAGACAAAAACTGGAAGAATTCCCCTTGAAAACTGCCACAAGACAGGGATGTCCTTTCTCACCACTCCTATTCAACATAGCTTTGGAAGTTCAGGCCAGGACAATCAGGCAAGAGAAAGAAATAAAGGGTATTCAATTAGGAAAAAAGGAAGTCAAATTGCTCCTGTTTGCAGATAACATGATTGCATATTTGGAAAACCCCATCGACTCAGTCCAAAATCTCCTTGAGCTGATAAGCAACTTCAGCAAAGTCTCAGGATACAAAATCAATGCGCAAAAATCACAAGCATTCTTATATACCAATAACAGACAGAGAGCCAAATCATGAGTAAACTCCCAATCACAATAGCTTCAAAGAGAATAAAATACCTAGGAATCCAACTTACAAGGGATGTGAAGGACCTCTTCAAGGATGACTATAAACCACTGCTCAATGAAATAAAGGAGGACACAAACAAATGGAAGAGCATTCCATGCTCATGGATAGGAAGAATCAATATCGTGAAAATGGCCATACTGCCCAATGTAATTTATAGATTCAATGCCATCCCCATTAAGCCACCAATGACTTTCTTCACAGAATTGGAAAATACTACTTTAAAGTTCATATGGAACCAAAAAAGACCCCGCATTGCCAAGACAATCCTAAGCCAAAAGAACAAAGCTGGATGTATCACGCTACCTAACCTCAAACTATACTACAAGGCTACAGTAACCACAACAGCATGGTAATGGTACCAAAACAGAGATATAGACCAATGGAACAGAACAGAACCCTCAGAAATAATACCACACATCTGCAACCATCTAATCTTTCACAAACCTGACAAAAACAGGAACTGGGGAAAGGATTCCCTATTTAATAAATGGTGCTGGGAAAACTGGCTAGCCATAAGTGGAAAGCTGAAACTGGATCCCTTCCTTACACCTTATACAAAAATTAATTCAAGATGGAGTAGAGACTTAAATGTTAGACCCAAAACCATAAAAACCCTATAAGAAAACCTAGGCAATACCATTCACGACATAGGCATGGGCAAGGACTTCATGTCTAAAACACCAAAAGCAATGGCAACAAAAGCCAAAACGGACAAATGGGATCTAATTAAACTAAAGAGCTTCTGCACAGCAAAAGAATCTACCATCAGAGTGAACAGGCAACCTACAGAATGGAAAAAATTTTTGCAATCTACTCATCTGACAAAGGGCTAATATCCAGAACCTACAAAGAACTCAAACAAATTTACAAAAAAAAAAAAAAACAACCCCATCAAAGAGTGGGCAAAGGATATGAATAGACACTTCTCAAAAGAAGACATTTATGCAGCCAACAGACACATGAAAAAATGCTTGTCATCACTAGCCATCAGAGAAATGCAAATCAAAACCACAATGAGATACCATCTCACACCAGTTAGAATGGTGATCATTAAAAGTCAGGTGATCATTAAAAACAACAGGTGCTGGAGAGGAAGTGGAGAAACAGGAACACTTTTACACTGTTGGTGGAACTGTAAACGAGTTCAACCATTGTGGAAGACAGTGTGGAGATTCCTCAAGGATCTAGAACTAGAAATACCATTTGACCCAGCAATCCCATTACTGCGTATATACCCAAAGGATTATAAATAATGCTGCTATAAAGACACATGCACATGTATGTTTATTGTGGCACTATTCACAATAGCAAAGACTTGGACCAATGCAAATGTCCATCAATGAGAGACTAGATTAAGAAAATGGGGCACATATACACCATGGAATACTCTGCAGCCATAAAAAGGAGGAGTTCATGTCCTTTGTAGGGACATGGATGAAGCTGGAAACCATCATTCTCAGCAAACTATCGCAAGAAGAGTAAACCAAATGCCACCTGTTCTCACTCATAGGTGGGAATTGAACAATGAGAACACTTGGACACAGGAAGGGGGACATCACACATCACGGCCTGTTGTGGGATCAGAGGAGAGTGGAGGGTTAGCATTAGGAGATATACCTAATGTAAATGACAAGTTAATGGGTGCAGCACACCAACATGGCACATGTATACATATGTAACATATCTGCACGTTGTGCACATGTACCCTAGAACATAAAGTATAATAATAATTTTTAAAAAACAAGTATATGGGAAAAACAAAAAAAAAATAGACAATTTGGACTTCATCAAAATTAAATTGAAACTTTTATTTAAAACTTTTATTCTCTGAAAGACCTTATTAAGATGATGAAAAGACAAGCTATAGGCTGGGAGAACGTATTTGCAAACTATATATAACTCACAAAGGACTTAGATCTAGAATATACAGAGAACTTCTAGAATTCAACAGTAAAAAATAAAATCTATCAGAAAATAGGAAAAGGCATGAAGAGACATTTCACTGACTGATATACAGATGGCAAATAAGCACATAAAAAGATGTTTAACATCATTAGTCATTGGAGACATGCAAATTAAAACCACAATGAGATATTACCATACACCTATCAGGACAGCTAAAATATAGTGACAAAACCAAATGATGACCATGATACAATGAACCTCTATCACTCATATATTGCTGGTAGGAGTATAAAATGGTATAGCCACTTTGAAAAACAGTTTGGCAATTTCTAAAGAACTAAACATGCAACTACTTCATGATCCAGCAATGACACTTGTGAACATTTGTCCCAATGAAATAAACACTATGTTCACACAAAAACCTGTACAAGTGCTTTGGGAGGCAAAGATAGCAGGATCCCTTGGGGCCAGAAGTTTGAGGCTAGCCTGGGCAACATAGAGGGATCCCGCCTCTTAAAGAGAAAAATCTAGACACAATTATTCTTAAAAGATTTATTTGTAAAACCAAAAACTGGAAACAACCAAAATACCCCTCAATAGATGAATGGCTAAATAAACTTTCATACATCCATACTATGTAGTAGTACTTAGCAATGAAAAGACACAAACTATTGATGCATACTTGGATGGATCGCAAGGGCATTATGCTGAATTAGAAAAGCCAATCTCTAAAGGTCACGTGCTATATAATTCCATTTATAGAACATTCTCAAAATGACAAAATTACAAAGGTGGAGAACAGATCAGTGGTTGTCAGGAGTTAGAGATGATTAGGGAGTGGTATGAGTGCATATAAAGGAGAAGTATGGGAATGATCTTTAAGGTGGAACAGTTCTGTATCTTTATTATGGTAGTTTTTGCACAAATATATGCATATGATGAATGACATAAAAACATATATATGCATAGTACCAATGTCAAATTCTTTCTTTTGATGTTATACTATAATTATGTAAGATAAACTAGATGAAGTGCACCTAGGACCTCTCTACGTTATCTTTGCAACTTCTGGTGAATCTATAATTATTTCAAAATAAAAAGTTAGAAAAAAGTATGAGATACTGTATTAGTCCATATTCATGCTGCTATGAAGAAATACCCAAGACTGGGTAATTTATAAAGAAAAGGGGTTTAATTGACTCACAGTTCTGCATGGCTGGGAAAGCCTTGGGAAACTTATAGTCATGGCAGGAGATGAAGGGGAAGAAAGGGGAAGAAAGGCACTTTCTTCACAGGGCAGCAAGACAGAGTGAGTGCAAGCAGGGGAAATGTCAGATTCTCATAAAACCATCAGATCTCATGAGACTCATTCACTATCAGGAGAACCGCATGGAGAAAACCACCGCTTTTTCCAATTACCTCCCACCGGCTTATGGGAACTACAATTCAAGATGAGATTTGGGTGGGGACACAACAAAACCATATCAGGTGCCTATAGTAGGCATCAGAATTATCTGAGTCAATTGTCAAAACATATAAATTTCTAAACCCCATTCTAAACTCACTGATCTATAATTTATTTTTGCTTGTTAAAAACTTTTAATTCTAGTAAAATACGCATAACATCAAGTTTACCACTTTAACCATTTTTAAGTGTATAATAAGTTCAGTAGTGTTAAGAACATTCACATTGTTGTCAACCTATCTCCAGAACTCTTATCATCTTACAAAACTAAAATCTATACCCATTAAGCAATAACTCCCCACTCGCCACCTTTGCCCTCTCCTCTGGGAATCTTCTTAGACTCATATATACCAGGAACTTGGCAGGTTCTGTGTTAAGATAGTAAGGAAGCTGATCATAATGATAATCCGACCTAAGGATAGCAGTTACCACTACCCAGGCTGTATGTGCCACTGTGTACTCCCTTTTTCATTTAATTCTCACAGTACTCTCATAGTTGACAAGTATTGTATCTATTCTGTGAATAAGGAAACAGACTCAGAGAGGTCAAGAGACTAGCTCAATTCACACAGCTCAGGTTCAAACTTAGGCCTGCTGGGCTCCCAGAATCTGGCGGACCACAAGCCATCCTGTTGCAGGTTCTTCATGACCCTGGCTTCAAGCTTAACCTTAGTTGTCTTTTCCTTGTGGTTTCAGAAGCAGAGACCCAGAGGGTAACAACTCTTCCAAAACATCACAGTTTTGGAGCCTGACCTTGGTTTATGAACATCTGTAGAACTTTGTTAAGATTTCTTCTTGCTTGAATTTTAATGTTCTGAAAATACGGTTTCTAGTTAACACTAGAGTTAGCAACATAATAGAAAAATTGAATGGGACTTTCCTTTCCCATTTTTGCAAGCTTGTCTGGGCCATAGTCCCACTGAAACAGGACCAAGGAAGAGGTAGGTGAACAGAGGAGGATTTACCGACCTACAGCAAGAAAAAAAAAAAAAGTCAGATATGTAGGTAAAGTGTTTCCATTTTTTCCTCTGAAATATTTTGCACCCTGACCTACACAGTAATTTCAAAAGATTCCTTCACAAGTTGAGTAACACATCATCTGAGTAAGAAAATTTCAAAACTAGTTTTTCAAGCATTGATGTATTGTTTAAAAGAAAAACCAAGCACGCTGCCCTTAAAAACAAAAGTTACAGATTATACATCCATGAGAGCAACTCTTTAAATTTATTTTAAAAACCTTTGAAATTTTGAAAGTAGTGCAGGAGATGGTGTAGGGTGTAATTTATTGGGATTCTTTCCCTCAGAAAACATCTGAGAACGTTTTCTCTAATAATAAAGGGCAAAGTACATGCAGTTGTGTTCGGCGCAAATGCTCCACCAGTGTGTGAGTGGACAAAGAGATCGCCGGTTGGAAAAAAATAAATTTTGATATCTCCCACTTAAGCTATTTCCCCGGCGTTCGCCGGAGGACAGTATTGTGGTCTCAGAGCGCGGAAAGAGACAATTCTTCTTGTGCAGGGGCAGGAAACTTTCCGTGTAGGAGATATTATCTCAAATGAGTGTAAAAAGAACACGTCTGCATTTCTAACAAGCTCCCTTACAGCTGCTGCTGGTCCAAGGACCAACCTTTGAGGGGCAAGGGGTTTGTTGAATGGGGTGAAGAAATTTCCTGCTAGAGAGGAAAGGTGCTTTCTGAAGAAAACGATAAGCTTCTGGGGTACCAGCGACCTAAAAAGGGGCAGCAATAGAAGCAAACTGGATGAGCAGACACAGGGTTGAAAACTGGCCAGAGGAAGGACAGCGGTCTCCGCCGCCTCTTTATTCGGAGTAAGGTTTTAGGAAAAGAGAGAGAGGAGGCGCTCGCCCTCTGTCCGCCTTTGAAAGAAAACGTCGCGGTGTGTGATGCTCCCCTTCCTGTGTCAACGCGTTCTCACTGTTCAGTTCCCACCTATGAGTGAGAACATGCGGTGTTTGGTTTTTTGTCCTTGTGAGAGTTTGCATCAGGAGATCTACCTAATGTAAACGACGAGTTGATGGGTGCAGCACACCGGCATGGCACATGTATACATAGTAACAAACCGGCACGTTGTGCACATGTACCCTGGAACTTAAAGTATAATAAAAATTACATAAATAAATAAATAAATAAAACGCCGCAAGGGGATTCTTTGGAAAGGGCAGCAGACGCGCACCTGGACACGGTAGTCAGCTGGGCCCGCAGCCTGCACCGGGACGCAGGGGCGGGGGCCGAAAGGGGCCACGGGCTGTACAGCCCTTACCTGCGCTCGCCCTGGTCTGTGTAGACGTTGAGGAAGAGTCCCTCCTTGAAGTCTTCATACACCAGGCCGGAGAAGCTGAGCTGCAGCTCGTAGCTGCTACCAGGTTTCAGGGGCTCACTGAGCTCCAGCACCATGTATTCCGTGTCCACCGCGAACCACACGTCGTCCACGGGCACGCGGCCCACTGTGGCGTTCCCAGTGCCCGGGGACAGGGGGCCCCGCACCTCGGCGCGCTCGCAGTCCTGGAACAGGCTATGCAGCAGCAGGCGAGAGGTGGCCCCCGTGCAGCGCACCGTGATGTTCACGCGGCCAGTGAAGAGCAAAGACCCGGCCGGAAGGTGGTCTGGCCTCAGCCGCGGCCACAGCTCCAGGTCGTAGTGCAGCGGCACGAGCCAGGGCGGCAGGCGTAGCTGGTCCCAGGGCCCCGGGGGGCGCCAGTCGCTTGGGGTGGTCGTCACCGCCAGCTCGCGTGCACTGCCGGGTTTCGGGGTCCGCGTCGGCTTCTGCCTGAGGGGAGGGGAGGACTCGGCTTCCGAACCCCCGAGTCCAGGCAGCCCCGAAGGTGGGACGCGCGCGCAGTGGCCGTACAAGGCGGCGAGTACGGCCAGCGCCAGCAGGAGGGCGGCTACCAGCCCAGCCAGCAGCAGGGCCACCGCGCGGCTCACATAGAAGCCTGAGGTGGAAGGGGGCCCCATGGCGGGGACCGGGTTCGGGCGCCAGGCAGGAGCTCAGGGACTGTGGCAGCTGTCAAAACCCCTGCCAGGGTATTCAGTGCTGGGACCCCTGCCCCTCCTCTCTTGTAACGTGCCTCTTCCTCCTGGAAGGGCCTGGACGGACTGGAACGCAGCAGACAGCGGTTGGGACCATGGCTTCCCGCTCCCAGCTAATCAGACACAGGTCCCAGCCTATCCACTCCCGCCCCCGGCCAGCGCCAGGGAAGAGGCGGACCTGGCGCACCCAGGAGCTTATCCCTTTGGGTTCGAAGAGAAAGACCCCACGGAAGATGCCTCCAGGGTCGGCACGGGGAGGGGGCGTTCCGGCCAAACCCGAATTCGTACACCTTAAACGTGGATCTTTGGATGAGGGATGTGCCCCGGTACGGTTTCAGGTGTTGTCGGAAAGGAGACAGGTACCGAGCACCTCTATCTCCAAGCCAGCGATGAGCCACCAGCAACACACCTGCTCCACCGCCAGGCTGGGTTTTGTGTGCTGGGGGCGGGGGGGCGGGCAAGGGCTAGAGGACCAGGATATTTGGAAATGCGTTCGGAAATGACCCTGAAGGGCGTCGGCTGCGCCGTCTGAACCCATTTCTGGAGCCAAACTTGTAGCCCTAACTTCGCTTCCTAAATAAGCCCGGGAGGCATGCGGCCCAGGCAGCGAAGGCGAAGATGGAAACAACGTCCGGAGGCCCGGAAGCTTTCCAGAGCTTAGGAAACCAGGCTGGAGGAAGAGGCGACTAAGTGCCAGGTAGCCTGGCGTCTGCGTCTCCGGGTGAAGTGGGGTTGTGGGGCAGAGCAGAGTTAGGACCGCGTTACCACAGGAAGGGGCCTGGCGGGACGGTTTTTCTTAGCTCTGCAGCTGCCGGGGGCCGGGATTTCCCTTCCTGAAGCCGGGGGAGAGGGGACACCTGCTTTCAAAACCAGCCTGAATCAAGCAAAGAGAATAAAACAACTCGGCGGCCAGTGTTTCCACCCAGAAATTCCTGGGCTGGAACTGGTTTTCCCGGCGGTACCCTAGTCGCTGAGGCTTTCACATGTTTGACATGGCATATGTTTGCTATTTAGCTGGTGCCCCTGAGCGAATTCTTGGCTCTGCGCTGGATCTGGAGTCTGCATTCATGCACGCTGGTGAATTGGAAATGAGATTGCAAGCATCAGGAGGCACTGGGGACGGAAGGGAAGGTAGTTAGATCCCACTGCAAGTTGAAGATTTTAAACTATCCTGTCTTGAGACTGCAGTGTGTGTGTGTGTGTGTGTGTGTGTGTGTGTGTGTGTGTGTGTGTTACAGCGAAAATACAATAATTTTTTCCATAGCAGCTATAAAACGGTGTTCACTTTACTACTGCTTTGACTCTATCTCACTTTCAATGAGGAAACCCTTTCGCCTGGATTCAGAGATGGGGTAGACCACAATGATTCTCCTGGGAAATGCGTGCTTGTTCCTTGAACTGAAGTGAATCACATAAACACCACCATCATCACCCTCTGGAATAAGACAGGGAAGTGGAAGGAGATTTGGCATCAAGCTCACGCAGATAGTTGTGCTATAATCTTTGGACCAGTCCACATTAAGACCATATGACTTATTTTTTTGGATTTGCTTTCTTCAGAAACTTAAGGATTATATTTAAAAATAATTATGACCACATGCATCACTCTCAGAAGATCGTGAATACAGCTGAGGGAGAAGCTCCATCTATTTCTATATACCTACCACAAGTTGTGCTCACAACTGTGAGCAGTAGCTCACAAGCCAGAATTGTGAACTACTGCTCTAGCAGGGGCATCTCAGTTTAGATCATGTTCAGATTGGGATTGTGACAGCTTTAGCACTAATTAACTAATTACTGGCCTTAACAACCCGTGGACAATTTCTTGAAGGATTTCGAAGGATTTCCAGACACTCAAGGAAAGGTAAGAAAGAAAGGTAGTCAGTAACACGATTACTTCAAACATATTAAAGGTATTCCTCCCCTCAATTAAGTACATATATGGACATTAGCATTTAATTCTATTTTTTCTAATATAATTAAAGAAATAGAGATTGGCTTCCACACAAAAAGTTTCAAAGTAATAGTCACACCAAATGATTCAGCAATTCAAGTAAGTATCTTATTAAAGGGAAAACATTTCTGATAAATCATTAATGTCACTCCAAAGACATTGCAAAATAACATACTGGCTGAGTCAAGATTATAATAATAAAGAACTGGAAAAGTATTATATGAAATATTTGACATCTCAATGAAAAAGTAGTTCGGGAATATAGACCAGTTGCTAGGAAAACATTTTCTAGAGCTGCTCAGAAAATCTGCTTATTCAGAGCAATGGAAGCGGTCATTCTCAACTGGGCATAATTTTTGTGCCCTTGCCACTACCAGCACCTCATTTGACAATGTTTGGAGATATTTTTGGTTGTCACAACTCAGGGGAGGAAGTGCTACTGGTATTTAGTGGGTAGAGGCGAGCTGTCCTCTAACAATGCACTGGACAGCCTGCCACAACAAAGAAGTATCCTGCCCAAAATGTCATTAGTGCTGCTGTTCAGAAATCCTGAACTAACGCAATAATCCTTTTACATGCTACCCAGGTAAAACTTCAGCTTTGTATCTTGCGCTGCTGTTTACTTCTGTTGTTTATGTTTATACTTTGGCATGTCTATTATTTTTCCATCTTTAATTCTTGGTACTTATTATGAAACCCTATAATATTTTATTATATTTCTTAGACCACATAACTTGATTTTTCTTTTCTTTTTTGTCTACTCTGAAATTTTAATTTTTTGAGTGGGTAATATAAGTTTTTCAAAAATCAAAACAATATGAAATTTTTTAGTTTTTAATTATTATTTTTCCGTAAGTTATTGGGGATACAGTGGTATTTGGTTACATGAGTAGTTCTTTGGTGGTGATTTGTGAGATCCTGGTGCACCTATCACCCAGGTGGTATACACTGCACCATATTTGTTGTCTTTTATCCTTCACTCCCTCCCACTCTTTCCCGCAAGTTTCCAGAGTCTATTATATCATTCTTATGCCTTTGCATCCTCATGACTTAGCTCCCACATATCAGTGGGAATATACAATGTTTGGTTTTCCATTCCTGAGTTACTTCACTTAGAATAATAGTCTCTTTCCATTCCTGCGTTACTTAGAATAATAGTCTCCAGTCTCATCCAGGTCATTCCAAATGCTGTTAGTTCATTCCCTTTTATGACTGAGTAGTATTCCATTGTATATATACACCACAGTTTCTTTATCCACTCGTTGATTGATGGGCATTTGGGTTGCTTCCATGATTTTGCAACTGTGAATTGTGCTACTATAAACGTGTGTGCAAGTATCTTCAATATGAAAATGTATACATTAAGATATATTGCTTCCACCACTTCCATAGTTAATAATTTTTAATAGCATTTTTTGTGTAAACTTGCAGTGTTTCCTCATGCAAATCAAGAAAGTAGAATTATATGCCCTTGTATTTCTCTTTCTTACAAGAAAAACAGTATACTATATTGCAGTTCCTCACCTGCATTTTCATTTCACAATATATTCTAGATATCTTTTCATATCAGTCCACAGATACATTTCACATACTTTTCTGCAGCTGTATAGTATTATATTGCAAAGATTTCCCCAGTTTGGTTATTTGCATGGATTCACCAGACTCCACAGAGTATATTCATATAGGTGTTTATTTAAAGGCAAAGGATATGGTATAGCAAGAGAAAGAGAGTACAGGCAAGTACTGGAGATTAGAGAGACATCCAATGCGCAAAGAAAGAAGAGCCCTTATTTGCACAAATGGCCATGCGGTGTCACCAGCTTGAGCTACCAGTGTCTGTGAGAGGAATCTTTTCTAGAAAGACCTTATAGTGAAATGGCCCAATGGGTTCTCCTTGCCCGCTGCCCAGATAGAGCTAATGTATTAAGACAGGAGAATTGCTGTAGAGAAAGAATTTAATTCACAGACAGCTAAATGGGAGACTAGAGTTTTATTACTCAAATCAGTCACCTTGAACATTTGGAGACCAAGGCTTTTAAGGAGAATTTGGTAGGGATCAGGGAGTAGGGAGTGCTGATTGAACGGATCAAAGATGAAGTCATAGGGGCTGAAAGTGGCTTCTTCTTGCTGTCTTCTTTTCCTGGGTAGGATTGCAAAACTGGTTAGGCCAAATTACCAGTCTGGGTGGCACCAGCTGGTATATCAGAACCTAGGGTCCAAAAAACATCTCAAGCACCAATTTTAGGTTTTGCAATAGTGATGTTATACCTAGGAGCGACTGGGGAGGTTCAGAATCTTATGGCCTCTAGCTGCATGACTCCTGAAACCATAATTTCTTATATTATGGCTAATTGATTAGTCTTACAAAGACAGTGTGGTCTCTAGGTAAGAAGGAGGTTTATTTCATGAGGAAGTTATTATTATCTTTGTTTCAAAGTTAACCTATAAACTAAGTTTCTCTCAAAGCTAGTTTGGCCTATGCTCGGGAATAAACAAGGACACATGGAGGTTAGAAGCAAGATGGAGTTGGTTAGGTCAGATCTCTTTAACTGTCACAATTTTCCCACTGTTAGAATTTTTGCAAAGGCAGTATCAAAAGGTGAAATTGCTAGTCCTTTAAATAATCAAGCCAAGTTTTTCAGACCCATAAGTCCAGTTGCAAACCATCAATTTTAAAACCTGGGAGGTTCCAGGGAGAATTTCAGACCTTCATCACCACATCAAAAACTGGGAGTTACTGGAAAGAGCAGAAAGGTGTCTGAGTCCCTTTAAAGCCTCACAGAATTGTCATTATTTGAACTATTTGGTAATTTCCTGGAAGACCTCATTTACAAGGCTGTCTTTATTTGATATACTCAGAGTTCATGCAGTGTGAACAGCCTTTCCTCAGGGTCATTGGTTGAAAACAAGAGGCAGTTGTTTAGCATTGCAACTACCTGAGATGGACAAACAACTGGGGCAAATAATAAGCTCATTAAAAAGCTTAAAAAGAAAAGCTCAGGAATGAGATATCTGTAGGGGGCTTTGAAAAGTTCCAAAGTATTTCTGAAAATCTGTAAGGCCATATACATATATAGAATTATACATATGACCAGGACTGTATATGTACTCAGGAAATACCTGAAAAGTCCCGAAGCTCTCACTTCTAGCTAACCTTGAAGCACTGCTAGAGCTGGATATGAAGACGAAGGCAGAGTTGTCAATTGCCTGCTAACTGTTGATGGGATGCCTCAGCACACACGCAGAGCCCCTTCTTAAAGACTGGGAGATGACTTATTGGTCCTAGGCATTTAAGGAAATCTGTTTAATTATTAGTTGACTACTAACCAAACTGAGAAAGGATATCAGTGGCCACCACAAGAAACCCTGGAGAAAGATAATCTGATTTTCAGAGTTGTCACATTATGTAAAATGTCATGTTTCCAACAAAGAAATTATGAGACATGCAAAGAAGCAAGAAAGTATGCCCATAAGCAGGAAAAAAGCAGTCAATAAGTGTGCCTAAAGAATGTCAGACACTAGACAAAGACTAGACAAAGGCTTTAAATTAGCTTTTTATTTTTTATTATACTTTAAGTTCTAGGGTACATGTGCCCAACGTGCAGGTTTGATACATAGGTATCCATGTGCCGTGTTGGTGTGCTGCACCCATCAACTCGTCATTTACATTAGGTGTATCTCCTAATGCTGCCCTCCCCCTACCCCATCCCCCAAGAGGGCCCAGTGTGTGATGTTCCATGCCCTGTGTCCAAGTGTTCTCGTTGTTCAATTCCCACCTATGAGTGAGAACAGGTGGCATTTGGTTTTCTGTCCTTGTAAGAGTTTGCTGAGAATGATGGTTTCCAGCTTCATCCATGTCCCTGCAAAGGACATGAACTCATCCTTTCTTATGGCTGCAGAGTATTCCATGTGATGTGCCACATTTTCTTAATCCAGTCTATCACTGATGGACATTTGGCTTGGTCCCAAGTCTTTGCTATAGTGAACAGTGCTGCAATAAACATACGTGTGCGTGTGTCTTTATAGTAGCATGATTTATAATCCTTTGGGTATATACGCAGTAATGGGATGGCTGGGTCAAATGGTATTTCTAGTTCTAGATCCTTGAGGAATCACCACACTGTCTTCCACAATGGTTGAACTAACTTTCACTCCCACCAACAGTGTAAAAGTGTTCTTATTTCTCCACATCCTCTCCAGCATCTGTTGTTTCCAGGCATTTTAATGATGGCCATTCTAACTGGCGTGAAATGGTATCTCATTGCAGTTTTGACTTGCATTTCTCTGAGACCAGTGATGATGAGCATTTTTTCATGTGTCTATTGGCTGCATAAATGTCTTCTTTTGAGAAGTGTCTGTTCATATCCTTTGCCCACTTTTTAATGGGTTTTTTTTTTTCCTTGTAAATTTGTTTGAGTTCTTTGTAGATTCTGGATATTAGCCCTTTGTCAGATGGGTAGATTGCAAAAATTTTTTTCCATTCTGTAGGTTGCCTGTTCACTCTGATGGTAGATTCTTTTGCCATGCAGAAGCTCTTTAGTTTAATTAGATCCCATTTGTCCATTTTGGCTTTTGTTGCCATTGCTTTTGGTGTTTTAGACATGAAGTCTTTGCCCGTACCTATGTCCTGAATGGTATTGCCTAGGTTTTCTTCTAGAATTTTTATGATTTTAGGTGGGACATTTAAGTATTTAATTCACCTAGAATTAATTTTTGTACACAGTGTAAAAAGAGATCCAGTTTCAGCTTTCTATATATGGCTAGCCAGTTTTCCCAGCACCATTTATTAAATAGGGAATACTTTCCCCATTTCTTGTTTTTGTCAGGTTTGTCAAAGATCAGATGGTTGTAGATGTGTGGTGTTATTTCTGAGGGCTCTGTTCTGTTCTGTTGTTCTATATCTCTGTTTTGGTACCAGTACCATGCTGTTTTGGTTACTGTAGCCTTGTAGTATAGTTTGAAGTCAGCTAGCATGATGCCTCCTGCTTTGTACTTCTTGTTTAGGATTGTCTTGGCAATGCGGGCTCTTTTTTGGTTCCATATGAACTTTAAGATTTTTAGTTTAGCTTTTTTTAAAAAATTTTTTTAGAATTTTTAGTTTTTCCAATTCTGTGAAAAAAGTCATTGGCAGCTTGATGGAAGTGGCATTGAATCTGTAAATTACCTTGGGCAGTGTGGCCATTTTCACGATACTGATTCTTCCTATCTATGAGCATGGAATGTTCTTCCATTTGTTTGTGTCCTCTCTTATTTTGTTGGGCAGTGGTTTGTAATTCTCCTTGAAGAGGTCCTTCATATCCCTTGTGAGTTGGATTCCTAGGTATTTTATTCTCTTTGAAGCAATTGTGAATGGGAGTTCACTCATGATTTGCCTCTCTGTCTGTTATTGGTGTATAGGAATGCTTGTGATTTTTGCACATTGATTTTGTATCCTGAGACTTTGCTGAAGTTGCTTATCAGCTTAAGGAGATTTTGGACTGAGACGATGGGGTTTTCTAAATATATAATCATGTCATCTGCAAACATGGACAATTTTACTTCTTCTTTTCCTAATTGAATACCCTTTTTTTTTTCTCCTGACTGATTGCCCTGTCCAGGACTTCCAACACTATGTTGAATGGGAGTGAGCATCCTGGTCTTGTGCCAGTTGTCAAAGGGAATGCTTCCAGTTTTTGCCCATTCGGTATGATATTGGTTGTGGGTTTGTCATAAATAACTCAATATTTTGAGATACATTCCATCAATACCTAGTTTATTAAGAGTTTTTAGCATGAAGTGCTGTTGAATTTTGCCAAAGGCCTTTTCTGATGTATTGAGATAATCATGTTATTTTTTTCCACTGGTTTTGTTTATGTGATGGATTACGTTTATTGATTTGTGTATGTTGAACCAGCTTTGCATCCCAGGGATGAAACTGACTTGATCATGGTGGATAAGCTTTTTGATGTGCTGCTGGATTCAGTTTGCCAGTATTTTATTGATGATTTTCACTTCTATGTTCATCAGGGATATTGGTCTAAAATTCTCTTTTTTCTATTGTGTCTCTGCCAGGTGTTGGTATCAGGATGATGCTGGCCTCATATAATGAGTTAGGGATGATTCCCTCTTTTTCTATTGATTGGAATAGTTTCAGAAGGAATAGTACCAGCTCCTCTTTGTACCTCTGGTAGAATTTGGCTGTGAATCTGTCTGGTCCTGGACGTTTTTTGATTGGTAGGCTATTAATTATTGACTGAATTTCAGAACCTGTTATTGGTCTATACAGGGATTCAATGTCTTCCTGGTTTAGTCTTGGAAGGTGTATGTGTCCAGGAATTTATCCATTTCTTCTAGATTTTCTAGTTTATTTGTGTAGCAGTGTTTATAGTATTCTCTGATAGTAGTTTGTATTTCTGTGGGATTGGTGGTGATATCCCCTTTATCATTTTTTATTGCATCTATTTGATTCTTCTCTCTTTTCTTCTTTCTTAGTCTTGGTAGAGGTCTATCAATTTTGTTGATCTTTCAAAAAACCAGCTCCTGGATTCATTGATTTTTTGAAGGGTTCTTGTGTCTCTATCTCTTTCAGTTCTGCTCTGATCTTAGTTATTTGCCTTCTGCTTGCTTTTGAATTTGTTTGCCCTTGCTTCTGTAGTTATTTTAATTGTGATGTTTGGGTATTGATTTTAGATCTGTCCTTCTTTTTTTGTGGGCATTTAGTGCTATAAATTTCCCTCTACAAATTGCATTAAATGTGTCCCAGAGATTCTGGTATGTTGTGTCTTTGTTCTCATTGGTTTCAAACAACATCTTTATTTCTGCCTTCATTTCCTTATTTACCCAATAGTCATTCAGGAGTAGGTTGTTCAGTTTCCATGTAGTTGAGTGGTTTTGAGTGGGTTTCTTAATGCTGAGTTCTAATTTGATTGCAGTGTGGTCTGAGAAACAGTTTGTTGTGATTTCTGTTCTTTTCCATTTGCTGAGGAGTGCTTCACTTCCAATTATGTGGTCAGTTTTAGAATAAGTGTGATGTGGTGCTGAGAAGAATGTATATTCTGTTGATTTGGGGTGTAGAGTTCTGTAGCTGTCTGTTAGTTCTGCTTATTGCAGAGCTGAGTTTAAGTCCTGGATATCCTCATTAACTTTATGTCTCATTGATCTGTCTAATATTGTCAGTGGGTGTTAATGTCTCCCATTATTATTGTGTGTGAGTCTTAAGTCTCTTTGTAGGTGTCTAGGAATTGCTTTATGAATCTTGGTTCTCCTGTATTGGTTGCATATATATTTATGAGAGTTTGCTCATCTTATTGAATTGATACCTTTACCATTATGTAATGCCATTCTTTGTCTATTTTGATCTCTGTTTATGTAAAGTCTGCTTTATCAGAGACTAGGATTGCAACCCCTCCTTATTTTTGCTTTGCATTTGCTTGGTAGATCTTCCTCCATCCCTTGATTTTGAGCCTATATGCGTCTTTGCGCATGAGATGGTCTCCTGAATACATCACACTGATGGATCTTGACTCTATCCAATTTACCAGTCTGTGTCTTTTAATTGGGACATTTAACCCACTCACATTTAAGGTTAATATTGTTATGTGTGAATTTGATCCTGTCATTATGATGTTAGTGGGTTATTTTGCCCGTTAATTGATGCAGTTTCTTCTTAGCATCAATGGTCTTTACAATTTGGCCTGTTTTTGCAGTGGCTGGTACCATTGTTTCTTTCCATGTTTAGTGCTTCCTTCAGGAGCTCTTGTAAGGAAGGCCTGGTGGTGATATAATCTCTCAGCATTTGCTTATCTGTAAAGGATTTTGTTTTTCCTTCATGTATGAAACTTAGTTTGGCTGGATATAATATTCTGGGTTGAAAATTCTTTTCTTTAAGAATGTTAAATATTGGCCCCTACTCTCTTCTGGCTTGTAGGGTTTCTGCTGAGGGATCTGCTGTTAGTCTGATGGGCTTCCCTTTGTGGGTAACCCAACCTTTCTCTCTGGCTGCCCTTAACATTTTTTCCTTCATTTCAACCTTGGTGAATCTGACAATTTTGTGCCTTGGGGTTGCTATTCTCGAGGAGTATCTTTGTGGTGTTCTCTTTATTTCCTGAATTAGAATGTTGGCCTGCCTAGCTAAGTTGGGGAAGTTCTCCTGGATAATATCCTGAAGAGTGTTTTCCAACTTGGTTCCATTTTCCCCATCACTTTCAGGTACACCAATTAAACACAGATTTGGTCTTTTCACATTGTCCCTTATTTCTTGGAGGCTTTGTTCATTTCTTTTTACTCTTTTTTCTCTAACCTTGTCTTCTCACTTTATTTCATTAATTTGATCTTCAACTACTGATACCCTTTCTTCCACTTGATCGAATTGGCTATTGAAGCTTGTGCATGCGTCATAAAGTTCTTGTGCCATGGTTTTCAGCTCCATCAGGTCATTTAAGGTCTTCTCTACACTGTTTATTCTAGTTAGCCATTTGTCTAACCTTTTTTCTAGGTTTTTAGCTTCCTTGCAATGGGTTCGAACATGCTCCTTTAGCTCAGAATAGTTTGTTATTACAGACCTTCTGAAGCCTACTTCTGTCAACTCACCAAAGTCATTCTCTGTCCAGCTTTGTTCTATTCTTGGCAAGGAGCTGCAATCCTCTGGAGGATAAGAGGTGCTCTGGTTTTTATAATTTTCAGCTTTTCTGCCCTGGTTTCTCCCCATCTTTGTGGTTTTATCTATCTTTGGTCTTTGATGTTGGTGACCTACAGATGGGGTTTTGGTGTAGATGTCCTTTTTGTTGATGTTGATGCTATTCCTTTCTGTTCGTTAGTTTTCCTTCTAAGAGTCAGGTCCCTTGGCTGCAGGTCTGTTGGAGTTTGCTGGAGGTCCACTCCAGATCCTGTTTGCCTGGGTATCACCAGAAGAGGCTGCAGAATAGCAAATATTGTGGAACAGCAAATATTGCTACCAGATCCTTCCTCTGGAAGCTTCCTCCCAGAGGGTCACCCACCTACAAGAGGTGTCTGTTGGCCCCTACTGGGAGATGTCTCCCAGTTAGGCTACACAGGATCAGGGACCCACTTGAGGAGGCAGTCTGTCTGTTCTCAGAGCTCAAACACCATGCTGGGAGAACCACTGCTTTCTTTAGAGCCGTCAGACAGGGATGTTTAAGTCTGCAGAAGTTGTCTGCTGCCATTTGTTCAGCTATGCCCTGCCTACAGATTTGGAGTCTATAGAGGCAGTAGGCCTTGCTGAGCTGCTGAGCTGCAGTGGGCTATGGCCAGTTCAAGCTTCCTGGCTACTTTGTTTACCTACTTAAGCCTCACCAATGGCAGACACTCCTCCTGTAGCCAGGCTGCTGCCTCTCAGTTTGGTCTCCGACTGCTGTGCTAGCAGTGAGCAAGGCTCCATGGGCATGGGACTCACCAAGCCAGGCATGGGAAAGAATCTCCTGGTCTGCTGGTTGCTAAGACCTTGGGAAAAAAGTAGTATTTGGGCAGAGTGTCCCATTTTTCCAGGTACAGTCTGTCATGACTTCCCTTGGCTAGGAAAGGGAATTCCCCCGACCCCTTGCACTTCCCAGGTGAAGCGATGTCCTGCCCTGCTTCAGCTTGGCCTCTGTGGGCTGCACCCACTGTCCAACCAGTCCCAATGAGATGAACCCAACCAGTCCCAATGAGATGAACCAGGTACCTCAGTTAGAAATGCAGAAATCACCCATCTTCTGTGTCAATCATGCTAGGAGCTGCAGATTGGAGCTGTTCCTATTCAGCCATCTTAGAGCCAACTCTTAAATTAGCTTTTTAAATATGTTAAAAGAAGTAAAGGAAATCATGTCTAAAGAACTCAAGGTAAGTATAAGAGTAATATCTCATTATTATTATATTCTCTCATGGTAATACCAATAAAGAGAGAGAAAATATTTAAGAAAAACCAATAGAAAGTCTGGAGTTGAAAGTACAATAACTGAAATAAAAAATTCAGTAAGTGGGCCCAACAGTAGGTTTTATCAGAAAGAAGAAAGAATCAATGAAACTGAAGATAGGTCATATGAAATTATTCAGTCTGAGGCACAGAAAGAAAAAATGAAGAAACATGAACCGAGCCTAAGGGACCTGTGAGACACCACCAAGCAGACCAACACACACACTGTGAAAGTTCCAACAGTAGAAGAGAAAGAGAAGGAGATAGAGAGATTATTTGAAGAAATAATGGCCACAAATTTCCCAAATTTGGTGCAAGTTATGAATCTACAAATCCAAAAAGCTCAACAAACTTCAGGTGGGATAAAAATCAAAGAGGCCCATACCAAAACACATTGTAATCAAATTATAGATGCTATATACAAAGACAGAATCTTGAAAGCAGCAAGAGAGAAGTGACTTGTCACATACAAAGAATTCTCAATAAGACAATCAGCTGATTTCTCCAAAACCTTGGAGATTAGAAAGTAGTGGGTTAATATATTCAAAGTAGTGAAAGAAAAGTCCTATTCCTGGAAATTCTATATACAGCAAAATTACTCTTAAAATGAAGATATTCCCAAATAAATAAGAACTGACGAAGTTTGTTACCACTAGACTTGAACTGCAGGAAATGCTAATGGGAGTTTTTCAGATAAAATGAAAAGACAGTAGGCAGTAACTCAAAGTCATGAAGATATAAAGATCTTTGGTAAAGATAATATGTGGGCAATTATACAAGCTAACATTTTTATAATTTTGGTTTGCAACTCCACTTTTTGATTTTTTATGTCATTTAAAAAACAAATGCATAGAAACAATTATTAATATATGTTACAGGACACACAAAACATAAAGATGTAATCTGTAATGGGTGTCATAAATACCTCATGCTTGCTATAGTTTATAAAATGTATTTGGGTGTATTTTTCATTGAATTCCTCCATTTTCTGCTAGTTTATCAGCCAAGTTGTTTGCTAGTAAAAAGGCAGGATTGAGGTTAGTATGATAAGTAGGTTGAAATTATCAAAGGGATAACTTCAAATCGTTATTGGACATTCAAGTAAAAGAAAAAGAAAAGGACCTTTGAATGACTTCATAAAACAAGTTATTTCCCCAAATCACAAATAATTCCTGATTATTGGTTGCTTTTCTTCAGAGACCTAAAAAAATAATCACAGAACATTTAAACCACAGAACAAGTGCCATGGGTGTTCGTAAAACTGGAATTCACTGTGGGCAGTGAGGTAAGGGGCCTATGGAAAAATCTGTGTTATTACTGGGATTTTTAGGGGCCAATCTTATTTTTATTTTTTATTGTTATTTGTTATTTATTTTTAATTTTTACATTTCTCTTTTGGTTTTCTAACAAAAACATATACCTTCTAAACTAAGAATGCTGTTGTGCCTTGCACGGCTAGGCAGGGACTCCAGAATAGGCCAACAGATGGGGGGTGCTTAGATCACACTGCCCCATCCCACAGGCAAGATAGCCCTGCTCAGGTCCAAGTGTAGCAGCTAACAAAGGCTAAAGCCACCTAAAGGAGCATGGTGGGCCTTGAGGGATGGGTGCCCGTGGCTCTGCTCCACTATAGCCATTCCCATGCCAAACCCTCTGGGCTCCATGCAGGCTGGAGTTCTGCCTCTGTCAATGCTCTGGACAGTTCTCCCTGCCAGCTCAAGTGTCCGTGGAGAGTGTGGGATTCTGGAGGTCTGTGGAAAAAGTGGACCACTAATTGCCTATTTCACGCACTCCCTTCCCTAATGAAACCATCTTTGCAAAAATTATCAGTGAAAAAATTACAACTGAAAGAGATCTGACGTAACTGTCTCCGCCTTGCTTCTAACTTCCAAGCTGTCCTTGTTCATTCCCAGGCATAAGCCAAACTAACTTTCAGAGGAATTTAGTTTATACTTTAACTTTGAAACAAAGATGATGACATCCCTTTCCCAAACAAACCCCCTTCTTGGCTGGGGACCAGACCATCTTGATAAAATAGCTCTATCTGGGCTGTGGGCAAAATGAACCCATTGGACCAGGAGTTGCCTGGGGCCAGGACTGAGTCCTGATGATCGGCAACACCATGCAGAGTTCCCAGCTTTCATGCAGAGTTCTTCCCAGCTTCCCACCCTTTCATTCCCAGCTTCCCACCCTTTCAGAGTTCCCAGCCTTCCCACCCTTTTAGTTCTTTCCTAAGATCTGTTCAGTGTATGCTGGTTTTCTTGATGGTTGTTCTGTGCGGGAAACACGTGCGGGGAAAAGAAAAGGCACACAGAATACTTTTAAGGGTAAACAGCCTTTATCCCAAGTATACGGCAATATAGATATAATAAGCAAATGATAAGCAGATTGCAATGGGAGGAGGAGAAAAAGAAAAATATGTGTGTGTGTGTGTGTGTGTGTATATATATATATATATTTTTTTTTACACTAACCAGACTATGGAGGATTCGATACCAGACCAGGGCACCAGTCTGGGCTCCAGAGTCATCGTCCACACACAGACGAGGAGAGATCTCATGAAGCTTCAGTGCAATCTAGGACCCTGGCTCTTTTTGTCATGAGTTGTTTGGCATGAGGCCCAGTCACGTGGGCCCTTCGCGACTGGACTCAAGGAACACAAAAAGGTCAACTTGTTTTTGCGATTGACTGTTGTTTTTCCATAAGTAACGTATAGGAATAGATTGAAATAGAGATTTCTCTGAAACAGGGCTGGATGAATGCCTCAAGGGGCTCACGCAATTTATTCTGGGACTTGGTGACCATTGTTTGTGTCCACGTTCAAAGTATTTAACTTGTCCTCCACAATGGTCTGGTCTGCCAGTGGGAGCAGCTCTTCCTGTCTGCATCTAGTCTGCCATGTTGATTCCTACTCTTTTCTCCTTATTTTTATTGTATGTCATTTTTTCTCTGTAATTATTAGAGAATTTATCAAGTGTTTCCTTCGCATAATGTAGTTACACAAAAGAAAAAACCTGTTCAGTATTGCAGCTTGGGCAAGGACAGTATTTAAGTTTGGTACTGAAAAATATATGACCAAGTAGATACTGAGTGAAATGAAGAGTCCTGCTCCCCTGGGGACGATGAAAGTGGGTCTAATACAACTTTCTGTCATCTATTGCAGCTTCATGAGGCCGAAATGAAGTCTCCACTTCCTTTTCCTACTAGTGCCAACACCACTGTCTGACTCTCTCACACTGAACAGATGGAAAATAAAGAAAAGGATGATGCTCAAAGGCTTTGCTGACTCCTGTCTCTGGGAATATCACCTTGGATGTATATCACTCCATGGATACCTCTCCTCAGCTTCCTAGGAGTTGTAATTATTTACTGAATGTAGTAAAAGAGGGGAAGAGAAGGCTGAAGGGAAAGAGGACTGGGAAGCAATGGCTGCTCCCAAAAACCACCCTTGTAACGCAGGTGACACTTGTCAGTCTCTAGTTAGAACAGTTCTGTTTCTGATCTATGGAGTGGTTAGTTGGGCTGGAGGGCTTCCTTCTTACTTCCAGGTAGGGAGATTTGCCCTATTTCTGACTGCATGGATCCAGCAGCAACTAGAAACTTTTTCAAATCCTATTAATAGTTGATTGTTACTCCTAATTTTTAATAGGGCATTTTTATCCTTTTCTAAGCTGATTAGGTATTTTAGTGACAAGCTGGGGGAGGTTGCAATCAGGAGGTCTTGTGAGATGCTGTCTTAAAGACATCTCCACTGAATCACTCATAGTTTTATACAAGCACAGGCAAATAGCTTCTCCTTCCTTCCATACATTAAAGGCATTTGTTATAGAGACCATGGCTTAAGTATTAATGAAGCACTGTGCATACCTCCCTCATAGTATAATAGTTTCAGTAAATGTTTACAGAATGAATAATTGGATTCAAATGATTAGATTCCTAGGATTTTGTTTCTCCTACTCTGTCATACCACATATAACATTTTAGTCACTCCCACTAAACTAATGTGTTTTAAATAAAGATCAACTGTAAGTCACCCCTCTTTCCTAAACTTCAAAAAAAAACACTGCCTGACTTGCAATTGACATATGATTGAGAATAAGCCATAAAGAAGAGTAGTGTAAAATCATGGGTGTTTTTTTCTCTGCAGTATCTAGCACACAATCTGGTGTAGAACCATGAATGTGAAAAATACTCACCAAAAAGGTAAGGAAAAAAATACATGAAATAGCAAGGCATCCTAGATAATAATACTAGAAACACATATTAAAATATGTGTTCTTTCTTTAGCTATCCATTTAGTTATATTAAATCACATTAAAATTTGATTTTCAATAAAATATTTTGTTCGGTCACCTATGTAGACGAGAAATTAAGGATTACTGGAGAACTTCTCAGACAAAATGTGCATGAAACAATCAATTGCAATATGTTACTGCTAAATGAGTCCTAATGTGTTAGTTAAGGTTTAGGCTAAGCTGCTGTAACAAAAAGACCCCCCCAAAGCACTGGCTCAGGCAAGACAGGAGTTCATTTTTTTCACACTATAGTTCAGAGGTAAGTGATGGATGCCGGATGAGCAGGTGGCTCTCTTCCATGACATAATTCACCCCCAATGGAGGTGATCCTTGCCTGGCTCACCAACACCATGTCTGCAAGTTGGCCCCATAAAGGGAAAAGAGAGAAAGTGGAAGGCAAGTGTTTTAGAGAAATGATGCATATGCTGCTGCACATCAGTTTTTTGTTCACATTCCAATGGTAAGGAAATCATATGGCCATATGTAGCTCTAAGGAAGGCTAGCTATGCCTCTAAAATTCTATGGGGAATTTCTGTTACTAAAAGGAGGAAGTGCCATAACAAAGTACTATAGAAAAAATAATAATACATAAAAATAAAACTTAAAAGGAGGAAGGAAAGAATGGATATTGGGGAGCAATAAAAGCAGTCTTTGCCATACTTGACAAATGCAGTTTCATACAGTCATTCTTTACTCAGGATTTAAAGAATACACTTATAAAAAGGAAGATCCCACAAAGCTAAACCTCAGGGAAAATGTTGTGTAGTGAAAAGCATTATTTTTACCTAAGGATGCTCAGAAAGTGCTCTGTGCTGCTATCATTTGTTACACAGTTTATGAGCCATAGGCCCCAAAATGTGAAGTCAGATCTACCAACTGTACCTTCAGTTCTCCAGTGTTCCTGCTGAAATTACCACTTGACCCCATTTCCCATGCTTTGAAGGGGCAGGAGTTTTATTGGGCACTGCTCTGTGACTGGCATATTACTGAACTTACTCAGAGGCCAAAGATCTTTAGTGAGCATCAAGTGAAGCTCCAGCATTTGGGTAAGTCAGGGTCACTATACAAAAGCAAAACAGGGAAAGTTCTGGAATTCAGGTAGCGAATTGAAACGCAAGAGTTGGATAATTTAATTTCCCCTCCTGGTTTTATTACATCATTAAGGACCCTTTCTATGTACTGACAGTAGCAAAATAAGATCAAGAATAATAAAAAGGTGTTTTTAAGATGTGCATATGCTGAGTGCCATCAGTGATATACTCAGGTATCAAAAACTAAAATCAATAGAGATTTCATAAAGGTCTGTTTTGCCAACTGCTGCAGCTTTTTGGAAGAGATTGGTATTTTGAAGTCATTATTCTCAGTTCCTCACCACCAAATCCAATCTTTGCCTTGTTTTCCATTCTGGGAGGTATAACTCTACTAACTGCATCAACCAGGTTTCTTTGACCTCTGACATCAGTTGGATTTGGCTAATAGGAGGCAGCACTGGGGGATCAAAGGGCACAAAAAGAGAAAGGCTGAAGTATTTCTTCTCCCTGGCTCCTTCTGTGCCTTAGCCCTACGATTCTGGCAAGGGCTGACCTGGTTTGTGGCCACAGCTCCTGCTGAGTGGCTCTCATCTACAGTTCCACCTTTTTTTTTTTTTTGAGACAGAGTTTCGCTCTTGTCACCCAGGCTGGAGTGCAATGGTACCAGCTCACTGCAACCTCTACCTCCTGGGTTCAAACAATTCTCCTGTTGCAGCCTCCCGAGTATCTGGGATTACAGGCACCTGCCCCCATGCCCACCTAATTTTTCTATTTTTTAATAGAGATGGGGTTTCACCATGTTGGCCAGGCTGGTCCTGAACTCCTGACCTCAGGTAATCCACTTGCCTCAGCCTCCCAAAGTGCTGGGATTACAGGCATGAGCCACCATGCCCGGCCACAGTTTTAGCTTTCTTCAGGCCCTAGTAATAACATTTCTTCTCACCCATTCAAGACTAAGTGTGGTAATGATTTCTCATTGTTGCTAAACCCAGGATGTACAATAATTCTTTATTTATACCCTTAATTTTGTTTTCTGTTGGGTCCTGATACGATAATTTTATCAGGAATTGTTCCAGAAAATAGACACTCAAAACACGACTACAGGACTGGGCAGCTCACATATTTGAAGGGCACATGAATATCCTCCTTGCTAAGACAGGGTTTACTCAGATTCTCACCAATGCTGATAGAGGATAGATTACAGTCAGAATGCAAGGAATTGGGAGGTTGAGTAGCTATAGAATTTAGCTATTATGATGACAATGGTGATTGTGAGGATTGTAGATTATTATGGTTTCTTCTGACTGCCCTGGCCAAAAGAACAAAAGAAAAAGAAACTTATAACTTTAAACTTCCATCTCACAGTAGAAGTGGACAGTCAAATCTCTATGCTCACCTTAAAGAAGTGCTTTATCGCATCTAGCTGCAAGACCAGCATAGTTGTGATTAGGCCCACAGTTGTAATGTCAGTTAAATGTGCAACCCACCAGGTCTTTAATGCTAAGGGTATGGTTTGGGAAGGGGTGAGATGCTGAGACTTGAGCTGGGGATATATGGACAGACATAGACAAAGCTGAGAACTCTGAACCATCTGTTTTCTGAACGTTCCTTACCAATGAAAGCAGCTCTCTATTCCATTGAGGAAACAGTCCTCCCTTGTAGAAAAACCTTTCTGCCTCATCTGGAGTAGTTACCTCGAAAGGGGATATTTATTTTCAGACCTAACCCACGCTACTTCTCATTGCCTCCCAGCTTAAAATGAGATCCTAAAATAGCCCAAAGAAGTGTAAGGTTTTCTCCACTTAGACAGCCTACATACCTAGGATGTTTCAATTTTGAATCAGGAGAAATCTGGGGAGCAGATTTGTATATATTTGTTTTGTGGCCCAGAATGTGAATTTCTACAATTCAAACACCAAAAGTTGGTGGAATTTTCAAGTGCATTTGAAAAGAATGTATATTCTGCTGTTGTTAGATATAGTATATAAACGTCAACTTGGTCAATTTAGTTAACAGTGTTTTTCAATTCATCTATATTCTTATTGATTTTCTTTTTTTTTCTAACAATTATTCAGAGGAGTATTGAAGTCTCCAAATGACAATGCAAATCTACTTTTTAAAGTTATATCTGGATTTATAAAATGCACTTTGAAGCTCTACTCTTTTGCTATATACACATTTTGGTGTTATGCTCTCTTGATGAAATGATCCCTTTATCACTATATTATATATCTTTTTATTCCCTGTAATATTCCTTGTTCTGAAGTCAGCTTTGTCTAATATTTGTATAGCTACTCCAACATTTGATTAGTGTTTTAGAAATATATCTTTTCCTTTCTTTTACTTTAAACCTATGAAGGTTGAGCATCCCTAACCTGAACATCTTAAACCTGAAATGTTCCCAAATCCAAAACTTTCTAGGACCAACATGATGCTCACAGGAAATGCTCACTGGAGCATTTCAGATTTCAGATTTTTGGATTAGGGATGGTCAACCAGTATGTATTCTGTAAATATTCCAAAATCTGAAAAAATCTGAAATCAAAAACATTTTGGTCCCAAGCATTTCAGATAAGGTATACTCACCTTTGTATATATCTTTATATTGAAAATAATAATATTGATTCTTCCTCTCCATGAGCATGGAATGTTTTTCCCTTTGTACCATCGACAATTTCTTTAATCAGTGTTTTGTAGTTCTCCTTGTAGAGGTCTTTCACCTCCTTGGTTAAATGTATATTCCTAGGTATTTTTGTGTGTGTGGCTATTATAAATGGGAATGAGTTCTTGATTTGGTTCTCAGCTTGAGCATTGTTGGTATGTAGAATGCAACTGATTTCTGCATGTTAATTTCATATCCTGAAACTTTACTGAAGTTTTTAATAAAGTCTAGGATTCTTGTGGAGGAATCTTCAGGATTTTCCAGGTATAACATCATGCCATCAGTGAACAGCGATAATATGCCTTCCTCTTTTCAATTTGGATGCTTTTTATTTCTTTCTCTTGCCTTAATGCTCTGGCTAAGGCTTCCAGTACTATGTTGAATATTAGTGATGAAAGTGGACATCCTTGTCTTATTCCAGTTCTTAGAGAGAATGCTTTCAATTTTTCCCCACTAAGTGCGATATTGACTGTGGATTTGTCATATATGGCTCTTATTATTTTGAGGTATGTCCTTTCAATGACTAGTTTGTTAAAAATTTTTATCATAAAGAGATGTTGAAATTTATCAAATGTCTTTTCTGTATCTATTGAGATGATGAGTTTTGTTCTGTTTAGGTGGTGAATCACACTTATTGGTTTGCCTATGTTCAACCATCCTCACATCCCTGGAATAAAAACTACTTGATTGTTACACGTTATCTTTTTGATGTGCTGTTACATTTGATTTGTTAGTTTTTTTTTTTTTTTTTTAAAGATTTTTGTGTCATCAAAAATGTTCATCAAGGCCTATAGTTTTCTTTTTGTGTTGTGTACTTGCCAGATTTTGGCATCAGGATGATACTAGTTTCATAGAATGAGTTAGAGATGAGTCCCTCCTTCTTGATTTCTTGGAATACTTTGAGTAAGATTGGTACTAGCTTTTCTTTGCACATCTGGTAAACTTTGGCTGTGAATCTGTCTGGTCCTGGGCTATTTCAGCTGATAGACTTTTTAAATAGTGATTCAACTCATTACTTGTTATTGGTCTGTTCAGGATTTCTATTTCTTCCTGGTTCAATCTTGAGAGGTTGTATGTTTCTGGGAATTTATCCATTTCCTTTAGGTTTTATAATTTGCATGCACAGAGATATTCACAGCAGTCTCTGATGAACTTTTATATTTCTGTGGTATCAGTTGTCATGTCACCTTTATCATTTGTGATTGAGCTTATTTGAATCTTCTCTCTTTTCTCTGTTAGTCTAGTTCGTGGTCTGTCAATTTTATATTTTCAAAGAAGCAACTTTTCATTCTGTCGATCCTTTGTACGACATTTTGTCTTAATTTCATTTAGTTCTGCTCTGATCTTTTTTCTTTTCTTCTTCCAGCTTTGGGTTTGTTTCATTCTTGTTTTTCTAGTTCTTTGAGATGCAACATCAGTTTGTTAATTTGAGATTCTTTTTGATGTAGCCATTTAATGCTATAAACTTTTCTCTTACCACTGCTTTTCTGTACCCTACAGGTTTTCCAGTATGTTGTCTCTATTTTCATTTGTTTCAAAATTTTTTGAATTCTTCCTTAATTTTGTTGTTTGTCCAAAAGTCATTAAGGAGCAAGTTGTTTAGTTTCCATGTACTTGTGTGGTTTCGAGAGTTCCTTTTGATATTGATTTATAATTTTATTCCCTTGTGGTCTGAGAAGATGCTAAATGTGATTTCTATTATTTTCTTTTTAATTTATTGAGACTTCCTCTATGGCCAAGCATATGATCAATTTTAGAAAATGTTCCAGCTAGGCACATTGGCTTACGCCTGTAATCCCAACACTTTGGGAGGCTGAGGTGGGTGGATCACCTGAGGTTAGGAGTTCAAGACCAGCCTGACCAACATGGTGAAACCCAGTCTCTACTAAAAAATACAAAAATTAGCGGGGTATAGTGGCACACACCTGTAATCCCAGCTACTCAGAAGGCTGACGCAGGAGAATTGCTTGAACACGGGAGGTGGAGGTTGCAGTGAGCCAAGATTGTGCCACTGCACTCTCACCTGGGCAAAAGAGCAAAACTCCATCTAAAAAAAAGAAAAGAAAAAGAAAATATGTTTCCATGCACAGATGATGAGAAAAATGTATATTCTGCAGTTGTTGGGTGGAATGTTCTGTAGATGTCTATTAGATCCATTTGGTTGAGAGTCTAGTTGAAGGCCAGAGTTGTTTTGTTACTTTTCTGTCTTGATGATCTGTCTAGTGCAGTCAGTGGAGTGTTGAAGTGTCCCACTATTATAGTATGGCTGTCTAACTCTTTTCTTAGGTCTAACAGTATTTTATAAATACGGGTGCTTCAGTGTTGGATTTGTATATGTTCAGGATAGTTAAATCTTCTTGTTTTGATTTATTTTTTATTATATAATAATTCTTTTTTCTTTTTTTTATTATTCTTTAAGTTCTAGGGTACATGTGCATAACATGCAGGTTTGTTACATATGTATATCTGTGCCATGTTGGTGTGCTGCACCCATCAACTCGTCAGCACCCATCAAGTCTGTTTTATCTGATAAAAGAATAACAATCCCTGCTCATTTTTGTTTTCCATTTGTGTGATGTATCTTTTTCCACTCCTTTACTTTAAACCTGTGTGTCTTTACATGTTAGGTGGATCTTTGGTAAGCAACAGATGTTGCGTCTCATTTTTAAATCTAATTTGCCAATTTATATCTTTTAAGCAGCACATTTATATTCAAGGTTAATACTGATATGTGAGGTTTTGTTCCTGTCAGTGTTCTTAGTTGCTTTGGAGTCTCAAATGTGTAATTGCTTTATAGGATCTGTGAACTTTGTACTTATGTGTGCTTTTACGGTAGCAATTATCATCCATATGCTTCCTTGATTAGAACTCCTTTGAATATTTCTTTTAAAGAAAAATTGTTTTATATACTATAAATTTTACTATCTCTGCTGTTTTTTATTTTTAAAGGTAGATCCAAATTATCCTCTAGTATTATTTTCCATTTTCCTATAGAACTTCCTTTAATATATCTTATGGTGCAAATCTGCTGGCAATAAATTCTCTCAGCTCCATCCTGATCATGCCACTGCACTCCAGCCTGGGTGAGAGAGTGAGACTCCATCTCAAAAAAAAGAAAAGAAAAGAAGGGCCAGGCGCGATGGCTCATGCCTGTAATCCCAGCACTTTGGGAGGCCGAGGCAGGTGGATCGCAAGGTCAGGAGATTGAGACCATCCTGGCTAACGCAGTGAAACCCCATCTCTACTGAAAACACAAAAAATATTAGCCGGGTGTGGTGGCAGGCGCCTGTAGTCGCAGCTACTTGGGAGGCTGAGACAGGAGAATGGCGTGAATCTGGGAGGCGGAGCTTGCAGTGAGCCGAGATCCCACCACTGCACTCCAGCTGGGCAACAGAGTGAGACTCCCTCTCAAAAAAAAAAAAAAAAAAAAAAAACAAATTCTCTCAGCTCTTGTTCATTTGAGAATGTCTTCAGCTTTCATTTTTTTAAACATATTTTCGTAGACACAGAACTCTGATTTTTCAGGCATTTTGCAGCACTTTAAGTATGTCATTCTTATTGGACTTTAGCTTGCATGGTTTCTAATGGGAAATCTGCCAAAATTCTTATCTTTGTTCCTCTCTATATGTTTCATAAGAAGTTCTAAGAAATTGAGACACACACAGATATGTCCTTAATATAAGAAGCAAACAAAGCAAAATAGAAAGAGACTAAGTTAAGATTAACAAAACCCAGCTGTAAGCATTCCAAGAATCTAATCACTTTTAGAATTCCACTTTACTGTTCTCCCCGTTTTAGGTCTTTTAACACCCATTTTGGGCCCTTCCTGCCCAGTGATGTTGAGCATTTTTCATATACCTGTTGGCCACTTGGATGTCTTCTTTTGAGAAATGTCTACTCAGATTGTTTTCCCAGTTTTTAATCAAATTGTTTATTTTTTTCCCTACTGAATTGTTACAGCTCCTTATATATTCTTATTATTAATCCTTTGTCAAATGGGTAGTTTGCAAATATTTCCTCCAATTCTGTTAATCATCTCTTTACTTTATTGATTTGTGTCCTTTGCTGTATCAGTAGTATTTCTATATGCCAATAGTGAACAATCTGAAAAAGAAACCAAGGAAGTAATCTCATTTATTATAACTACAAATAAAATAAAATTTCCAGGAATAAACTTAACCAAAGAAGTGAAGATCTCTACAATGAAAACTAAAAAACACTGATGAAAGAAACTGAAGTGAACACACACACACACACACACACGCACACACACACACACAAGGAATAGTCCATATTCATGGATTGGAAGATTTAATACAGTTAAAATATGCATTCTTCAGATTCAGTGCAATCACTATCAAAACAGCAAAGACATTCTTCATAGAAATAGAAAAAATAGGCCAGATATGGTGGCTCACACCTATAATCCCAGCACTTTGGAAGGCTGAGGTGGGTGGATTGCTTGAGTTGAGGAGTTTGAGACCAGCCAAGGCAACGTGGAAAAACCCCATTTCTACCAAAAAAGTGCAAACAGTCAGCTGGGCATGGTGGTGTGCACCTTTAGTCCCAGCTACTTGGGAGCTGAAGTGGGAGAATCACCTGAGCCTAGGAGGTCGAGGCTACAGCAAGCCAAGATTGCACCACTGCACTCTAGCCAGGACCACTGAAGTGAGACCCTGTCTCAAAAAAAAGAAAAAAAAAATCTAAAATGTACATGGAACCACAAAAGACCCAGAATAGCCATACTGAGCAAAAAGAATTAAATTGGAGGAATCACATGTCTGACTTCAAATTATATTACAATTCTATATAATAAAAATAGCATGGTATTGGCATAAAAACAAACATAAAGATCAATGAATTAGAACAGAGAACCCAGAAATAAGTCCATGCATTTACAGTCAACTGATTTTCAACAAAGTTGCCAAGAACATACATTGGAGAAAGGACAGTCTGTTCAATAAATGGTGCTGGGAAAACTGGATATCCATATGCAAAAGAATGAAAATAGACCCTTATCTCTCACCATACACAAAAATAAAGTCAAAATAGATTAAAGCCTTAAATCTATCACCTGAAACTGTGAAACTACTAGAAGAAAACATTTGGGAAATACCCCAGGACATTGGTCTGGGTGAAGATTTCTTGAATAAGGCCTCAAAAGCACAGGCAACCAAAGCAAGAATGGATAAATATGATCACCTCAAGCTAAAAAGCACCTCATCTTTGTTAATCACTACCATTTTAATTTTTAATGTTCAACCTTACTAGTAAGGTTGAAAAATAGTTTTCTTATACCCATTGGATTCCTTTGGACCTTACATCTTCATTCCATTCCTTTGCACATTCTGTTGATAAAAGTCCTAATGTTTTATTTATCTATCAGAGAGGCCATATTGCACAGTAGTTAAGAAAGCAGGCTCTGAAATTAGGCAAAAAGGGGTTTTTATCCTCAAACGATGGATTTCTAGCTAAGTGACTGTATTAGTCCTTTTTCTCTCTGCCAATAAGGACATACCCAAGACTATGAAGAAGAAGAAGAGGTTTAACTGGACTTACAGTTCCACATGAGTGGGGAGGCCTCAGAATCATGGTGGGAAGTGAAAGCTACTTCTTACATGGTGGCAGCAAGAGAAAATGAGGAAGAAGCAAAAGTAGAAACCTCTGGTAAACTCATTAGCTCTCATGAGACTTATTCACTATCATGAGAATAGCATGGGAAAGGCTGGCCCCTATGATTCAATTACCCCTCCCTTGGGTCACTTCCACAACACATGGGAATTCTGAGAGATACAGTTCAAGTTGAGACTTGGGTGGGGACACAGACAAACCATATCATTCCACCTATGTCCCCTCCAAATCTCATGTCCTCATATTTCAAAACCAATCATGCCATCCCAACAGTCCCCCAAGGTCTTAACTTATTTCAGCATTAACCCAAAAGTCCACAGTCCAAAGTCTCATCTGAGACAAGGGAAGTCCCTTCCACCTATGAGCCTGTGAAGTCAAAAGCAAGCTAGTTACTTTCTACTTATAACGGAGGTACAGGTATTGGGTAAATACAGCCATTCCAAATGGGAGATATTGACCAAAACAAAAGGCTTACAGGGCCCATGCAAGTCCAAAATCCAGCAGGGTAGTCACATTTTAAAGCTCCAAAATAATCTCATTTGACTCCAGGTCTCACATCCGGCTCATGCTGATGCAAGAGGTGGGTTCCTATGGTCTCGGGCAGCTCTGACCCTGTGACTTTCCAGGGTACAGCCTCCCTCTTGGCTGCTTTCACAGGCTGGCATTGAATATCTGAGGCTTTTTCAGGTTCATGGCGCAAGATGTCGGTGTATCTTCCATTCTAGGGTCTGGAGGACCTTGGCCCTCTTCTCGCAGTTCCATTAGGCAGTGCTCCAGTAGGGACTCAGTGTGGGACTCTGACCCCACATTTCCCTTCTGCACTATCCTAAGAGAGGTTCTCTATGAGGGCCCCACCCCTGCAGCAAACTTCTGTCTTGGCATCCAGGCATTTCCATACATCCTCTAATATCTAGGTGGAGGTTCCCAAATCTCAATTCTTGTCTTCTGTGCACCCACAAGCTCAACACCATGTGGAAGCTTCCAAGGCTTGGACTTCCACCTTCTGAAACCACAGCCCAAACTGTACATTAGCCATGAAACATAGTTTCACCATGGCTGACATGGCTGGGACACAGGGTGCCAAGTCCCTAGGCTGCACATAGCATGGGGACCCTGGACCCAGCCCATGAAACCACCTTTTCCTCCTGGGCCTCCAGGCCTGTGATGGGATGGGCTGCCATGAAGGTCTCTGACACAGCCTGGAAACATTTTCCCCATAGTCTTGGGGGTTAACATTAGGCTCCTTGCTACTTACGCAAATTTCTGCAGCTGGCTTGAATTTCTCTCCAGAAAATGTGTTTTTCTTTTCTTATCACATTGTTACACTGCAAATTTTCCAAACTTTTATGCTCTACTTCCCTTATAAAACTGAAAGCCTTTAACAGCACCCAAGTCACCTCTTGAATGCTTTGCTGCTTAGAAATTTCTTCCACCAGGTACCCTAAATTATCTCTCTCAAGTTCAAAGTTCCACAAATCTCTAGGAACAAAATGCTGCCAGTCTCTTTGCTAAAACATAACAAGAATCACCTTTGCTCCAGTTCCCAGCAAGTTCCTCATCTCCATCTGAGACCACCTCAGCCTGGACCTTATTCTTCATATCCCTATTGGCATTTTGGGCAAAGCCATTCAACAAGTCTCTAGGAGGTTTCAAACTTTCCCACATTTTCTTGTGTTCTTCTGAGCCCTCCAAACTGTTCCGACCTCTGCCTGTTACTCAGTTCCAAAGTTGCTTCCACATTTTCAGGTGTCTTTTCAGCAACGCCCCACTCTACTGGTACCAATTTACTATATTAGTCCATTTTCATGCTGCTGATAAAGACATACCTGAGACTAGGAAGAAAAAGAGGTTTTTTGGACTTACATTTCCACATGGCTGGGGAGGCCTCAGAATCATGGCAGGAGGTGAAAGGCACTTCTTACATGGCGGCGGTAAGAAAATGAGGAAGAAGCAAAAGTGGAAACCTTTGATAAACCCATCAGAGCTCATAAGACTTACTCGCTATCACAAGAATAGCACAGGAAAACTAGCCCCTATGATTCAATTACCTCCCGCTGGGTCCCTTCTACAACATGTGGGAATTCTGGGAGATACAATTCAAGTTGAGATTTGGGTGAGGACACAGCCAAACCACATCAGTGACATTGGGTAAGTTACCTCACCTCTTTGTCTCTCATAGTCTTCACATATAAACTGGGGATATTAACAGCACATAGCTCAAAGGAGTTTTAAAGAGGATTAAGATAATCCTGTAAAAGCTTAAACAGTCACTAGCTAGTAACAGATGTTAGCTATAATTCTCCATTTGCATGAACTCTAGGTATTTAAAGAGTGTGAATGCTCAGAAGTAAAAACAAAATCCTAAGCCCCACAACTGAATAAACAGAGCCCCTTTTGACCAAGAGGACCCCTGAGAAACCTTGAAAACTCAGTTCTTGGCCATGATGGGATGAGAAGTTGGACATGCCTCAGTATGCCCCTTTCTTACTAACCTTTCACCAGAATTATTTTCTAAGGAGTAAGCAGAGGCCAATTCTGAAAAACAAGAAGCAAAAAACCTTATCATCTTTAGCCAGTCATCTGAGGCAGCAACAAGATTCCTTCTCCCTCTTTGCAGTTTCGACATAACAGCTCACCAGTTTCACAACACACCCCTTCCTAAAAACTGACCACCATCTCTAGACCAGTTTTGGCTAACTCATAGAGAATGCACAGTGAGGGACTTTTTGTCCCCTGCTTCACTTTTTGACATCAGAGGGCTGAAAATTCTACCCTCCTATCATGCTAACACTGCTATTTTTTGAACATGCACCCCACGAAGAGGCATGAAGCTCAATTGTGCATGTGTATGCTTCTCCTTTCATAAATACTTATGACTCTTCCTCTAGCTTATTAAATATGTATAGTTGGCCACCTTGCTCAGCATCAATTTCTGTTCCTTCTACCCTTCCCTCAAAGTGCTTGCTCTTGGCTTCTGCCAGAGGCTACACTTCCCAGCCTGCAGGATGGCCAGCCTGAAACTCTTTATGAAAAATAAAGCTCTCCTTTCCAAATTTATCAACCTTGTGATTCTTCAGTTTACAATGCTAAATAAATTGGTTATTTCTGGAATAAACAGATAGTAGGAGAAAAGCTGAAGGTTTGACATGGTGGAATTGGTTGATTGGCCAACATATAGGTATTCACATCAAAGAGAAGTTGACAACTCTTCTGTTTGTTTTGCCTTACCCTCACTTTGTCCCACCTCCATTCCCCCACCCCATACAATCTCAGGCTGCAAATTTACTGAAAAGAGTGGATAGGAAACAAAGGTTATTTTTTCCTTTCAGACTATCCTGTCACTTAGGCACATTTATTTGTCTTAAGCAAGAAGGATACTGAAGGATATTTCTCTGGAGAAACTGAATAGCTACAGAGAACACATCTGCAGAAACCGACTCTGGCAAACCCATTCTTCATAAAACGCAGCTTAGCTCCTCGTGTCACAGGACAATGAAAACCATCTAGCACCAAGCATAGGCCAAGGGCCACCAGATATTTGAGAAAAATCTTTACTATGAAGGAGAGAGACCAATTTTTTTACTTGTGGGTAGTAAAACAGAGTATGCAAACATAATCCTAATAAGCAAGTGTGTCTCACTATCAGATGCTTTCAAAATATAAACAAAAATTTTTAAAACATCCTCAATCCAAATGTTTTTCAACTTATCAATTAACTATAATAAATTAATATAATCCATTTACTCTATGTGGATCAACAATGCTTTTACCTGAATATAGGTCTTATGAACGCTTCTCTTCCACTGAGAAAATATTAAAATAAACTTTGTACTTTTTCATGCAAAATAGAAGTTTGTTGTCAGATGAAGTTACAACTGTTCCTTTTGGAAGATGAGATTATTCTAGCAAAACTAGAGATTGTGTTTATTTTGGCAAACTGGGGTAAAACAAGCTATCTTCAAAGGTGCTCAGAATAAACGTTTTGTGGATGGAACTGAGAGATGTTTGTATCAATTGATTAGAGAGGTCAAGTACTAGATACTAAGGGGAAAAACAGAAAAGTTATGAGCATCTGCACAAATGTCTTTTCATAATAATTTAATTCATGAAGAATAGAAGTTGAAAAAACAAAAACCAGAAGACACTTTCAATTTTTAGTACTTCATTATTTATGTCCCAAACCACAGGAATATAGCTCAGCTTCCTTTTGCTGGAATGGAATACATTTGAAGATGTTATTTTAGGTTATCCACTCTGAACAATGCATTCTCAGAACTTAATATGATAACCACCTCCTTAACAATACCACGTTTCATTTTTGAACTCCAAACCAGAGTTTAGCCTCTCAGTAAAAGAGTTTTCTTGGGAATGAGAGAAGTTCTAAAACTGTGGTTTCATGATGTTCTGTTCTATGCTCAAAGCTGGAGCTGAACTGCAGAATCGCAATGAGCTGTGAGGTAACTTGCAAGTAATTTATCAACAACAGTAATTAAAATCTCAAGGTGGGATTAAAAAAATTCTTTAAAAAGGAAAAAAGTGAGATGATATAAAAATCAAATAGGCTTTTTAAAAGGAGTTTTCTGGGCCAGTCGCAGTGGATCACTCCTATAATCCCAGCACTTTGGCGGCTGAGGCAGGTGGATCACAAGGTCAGGAGTTCGAGACCAGCCTGGCCAATATGGTGAAACCCCATCTCTACTTAAAATACAAAAATTAGCCGGGTGTGGTGGTGGGTGCCTGTAGTCCCAGCTACTCGGGAGGCTGAGGCAGGAGAATAGCTTGAACCCAGGAGGTGGAGGTTGCAGTGAGCCAAGATCGCACCACTGCACTCCAGCCTGGGCAACGGAGTGAGACTCCATCTCAAAAATAAATAAATAAATAAATAAATAAGAAATAAACAATAATTTGAAAAAAATAAAGAGTTTTCTTCCCCTAATGCAAGAATCCAGTTCAACATTGCAGATCACCCCACACATTATATCCTCTTGCTCTCTAAACCCAAAACACAGAAAATGAATTTTAAAAGATAATTGTACAAGGATGATTAAAGGCAAGAGTGAATAGGAAATTTCAACACATTTTTTGAACAGTTCAAAAAGCTCAGGATGTTAAAACTCCAGTGAGGAGAAGAGCAATGAGAAGCAGGGGGCTCCACTCCAGTGAACCCCAGAAAGGCTTAGGATTTGAACATATCTGTTTCTATGGAAGGCAGCAATATGCTGTGGGAATAGAAACGGGGCTTGCATGAACACAAATGGAGCAGCCTGACTCCCCACACAACCTTTTATTCATTTTTTATGGCCCAAAGAATTCACATTACCGCCCCACCCACCTCCACACATACACATAAACTAGAGACTTGTTCTTTGGCAGAATTGAACGGAAATGGCTCTGATCTCAAGACACTGCACCCAGCAAAGTGCAAGGGTAGGCCATGGGAATGGAAATAGGAAGACTCAACATACACAAACTGAACTCTGGACCCTCCTCTCATTTTAGCAGATGGCAATTTCTTCCTTCCAGGTGCACAATCCACAAACCTGGGAGTCCTCCTTGATGCCTCTCTTTCTCCTATACTTCATACCTATTTTATCAGGACATCCTGATAAAATAAATTCAGAATCTGACTACTTCTCACCACCTTTATTTCGGCCACCCTGGTGCAAGCCACTCTCTGGTTTTCTCCTGGAATACTGGAACAGCCTCCTAACTGGTCTCCCTGATTCTAATGTTGCTCCCTACAGTCTATTCTCAACATAAGTGCCAAGTGATTCTTTGAAATCTGAGGTCAGAGTCTGTCATGCTTTCACTTCAAAGCACATAATAGCACCATGCTACCTTCAGTAAAAGCCTTCCCATCATTCACAAGGTCTTCCTTTCACTTCTCCATCCTCCTCTCCCTTTTTCCTCCTCAATTACTCTCCAACTATTATGTCAATCTTTTTTTCTGCTCCTCTTACATAACAAATCTGCTTCCACCTCAGGGCCTTTGCACTTACCATTCCTATTCCTCTGACTCAACTGCTCTAACTCGCTTGCTTTCGTCAAGTCTTTTTGTTCAAATATCAGTTTCTTAATAAGGTCTATCTTGACCACCTTATTTACAATTGCAACCATGTAACACTCCTTATCTCCCTTATTCTGCACTATTATTTTTCCTTTTCTATAAAACTTATGACCTACCGGGATACTATTTAATTTGCTTATTTCCTGTATATACTGCTTATTGTATGTCTCCAGGTTGCTAGACACTAAGCTTCATGAGTACAGGGATCCTTCCCTATTTTGTTTACTGATGGATTCAAAGTGCATAAAATAGTGCCTGGTACATAGTAGGTATTCAACAAGTATTTGCTAAGGAAATAGTGAATGGTTTAGGGAAAGTCTATACGCTGAATGGAAGGGCTGACTTCCTGGTTTGCTCAAAAAATTCTAGCAGCAGGGCATGTACCCCAGACATAAGGTGAGAGGAGTTTGTCCTTAGAAACTAAACAATTCAGAGAGAAGATCTCTAGAAAAAGACCTTTGAAGGAAAGAGCAGCTCGTGCATGTCCTGATGACCACTGAGTGAAGGACACTAGTCAACCCATCCCCCCCCAGGGACTTCCTCCCCACCTCGACACACAAAACTTCTAATTGACAATGTAGAACTATGTTCTTATATATGAATAGTAGCTAAGAATCAATGGTCATTTGAAAAAAACCTCCAAAATGAAAGAAGAAAAAAAACCCAAATTGAACAGCAAAGAGGAACTAAGGAAATAGAAAATGTGAGAAGCAGAAGTTAAGGTTTTAACTCTGCAATTAATATTGCTATTGAGATAAGAAATAATACTGTGAACATAAAACAAGAATGAAAATAGAAACAATAGAAAATCAAGATTAAGCTCTTGGAAATTAAACATATAGTAGCTGAAATAAAATATTTAGTGTAAAGGTTTAGATATTAAAGTCAAAGAAATCTCCTAAAAGAGAAACAAGGTGTTCAAAGAGATAATCACAGAAATCTCCAAAGAGAGAAACAAGGTGTTCGAAGAGAGAAAATTAGAGGAAAATAGGTAAGAAAATTAGAGGATTAGAAAGAGAATTGAAGAAATAAAGGAGACAATTATTGACACATTCATATAAATCTAGATTGAAAGCACATACTGTATGACCAGCACAATTAATTGGAAAATAACAACAACAACTCAAGGCCTACACCAAGGCATTTCACTGTGAATTCAGGGCACCAAAAGTAGACCACCTTAAAAAGAACCCAGAGAAAGAACAAAATGAACAAGAATCAAAACGGCATGAGACTTCCCACAATATTGCTAGAAGACAGAATAAGATTCAGCAGTTCCTTCAAAATTCATAGTGAAAATTATTTTCAAGCTAGAATTCTATATCCAGCTAAAGTAGCAATCAAGTATGATAGTAAAGTAAATATCTGAAATTTTCGAATATGTAATTACTAAAAAAATTGCTTCATTCTTTCTTAGAAAGCCAGTGAAAAATGTGCTTCCCCACACACTGCAGAAAGATAAAGACATGGGACTCAGGAAACAAGGGATCCAATATCCTGCGGGTGAGGCTGTTGGAGCCTACCTAGAAAGAAAACAGCCCAGCAGCGTGGAAACCTGTGCCAGCTCCAGGAGAGGTGAGGGGTGGGGTGATGGCAGGATTATTCAATGCATTCTATGCTTTAACAAACATTATTGCCGCAAGTTTGACAGCTCTCTTGCACCTTTTAAAGAAAATTGCAATGAATACTTGGAAACAAATGAAAACAAGAAAATGAAAAAACAAGCTAACATTAACTCCAGGAAGAAGAAAAAAGTTATCTCAAAACAAATATATTTGTGACTCTACTGTTGGCTTAGCAGTGAACAATGTGCATATACATTATTACAGTTTTAACCTAAACTGTGGTATAACCATATGAGGAGGATGGGAAGAAAGGGACTGAAAAAGGGTGGTGTAGCAGAGAGCTTAAGTCACCATTTGATGTAGCAGAATTTCAAAGGGTACTTTCTAAAATTGACAAATCAAAAATAGCAGTCTATGCCTAGTATTTAGACATACGGAGGCAAAGGTAGAACAAACAACTAACACAGCATTGGGAAGGGTGTGGAGAGGGGGTCTGGTAAAGGATTGCTGTTTTTTATTATAAGCTTTTTAGTATTTGATTTTTTAAAATTATGTATATACATTAGCAAAAATATAAATTAATTTCGAAGTTAAATAAGTATATAAATCTATGCAAGTGATGCAGAAAATAGCAGAAAACTATTGGGAGTGGGGAAATAAACCATAGTTTCAAAATCCAAACAATCATTGTAAGAGTTTGTTGTATTTACTTCATCTTTAATTTAAAAATAGCATTGTAATTAGATTTTATATACAATTTAAATCCTGCTTTTTTTTTAACGTAGTATCATTCCAAAAACGGTTTTTCTCAACTATTTTAGTAGCTTTATAACATTCCTCTGATCTCCATTCTAAGCCTAACAAGGACCTATGATCATCCCCACTGATTATTAGTACTCGCATGGACAGCAAAGGTATCGCCACACAAGAGACGACTGGGATGTAGGGGTAGCTCCTTTTAAACAAATTAAAATCTTCCATCAGGGAAAAAGCCACTTGAAAACTGAACACAAATTAGCGCAAGTAAAAAGGGAAACTTATTGGCTCACGGATCTGAAAAGCACAGGGTATCGTTTCAGGCACTGCTAGGTTCAGACATTGCAATGTCACCAGAACCCGATTTCTCTCTCTCTCTCCATCCTCAGCAACATCTGCTCTTTCAGTCAGTGCTCGGTTGGCGCCCCGCCATGGTCACAAGATGGCTGCGGCAGTTTCAGCCTTACCTCTTCCCACGGAGGTCTCTTTTCCCCGCCTCCTCAAAAGTCCTGATAGTCACTCTGATTGGGCCAGCTTGTGACATCATCCAATCCGAGCCCCTGTTACTCTGGCCAGAAGATGCAGTACTTTGATTGGCCAGGATGGGTCACATACCGCACTGCTCCTCCTCCTGGAGCCACACCTGGACCGAGAGCAGGTGGGAGAGGGTCTTTAAATGAAAATTTGGAGCTATTTCTGGAGGACAGGGAACAGATGCTAGGTAAGCAAACAACAAATATCTGCTGCAAACTTTTGTTTTATTGTAAAATTCAAATCGAGAAGTATGAAAATACAAAAATCAGCCATAATGTTTCAAGGTGTTTCCTCAGTTGCTTACCATCCTCTGCATACCGCCCCAGCACTCCTCACCTGTGGATGCCTCCTACCACTGGGCAAGGCCACAACGCACCGTGAGTCCAACTGCTGGCTGTCTCCACGCCTGCCCAGGGCTCCAGGAGAAGGCAGGTTGGTAACGCTATGGATTCGTAGTCACCAGTGACCAACCCCTGCTGTGCCTCCAGTCCTACCACTTTTCTCTAACGTCTTACTTTTTCACCATCTGCCACTATTTTCACACCTTCACCACCTTCCTCACTTATAATTTCCTCCTCCTTCCCCCTTGCCTCCTACTTCACAGAGAACACAGAAGTCAGTAACTGGGAACCACTTCAACTTTCCATACCAGACCTATCTTCATCCACACCCCTCTTTTTTTCTCTCCACACACAACAAATAACATGTGCTTCTTGTCTAAGGTCAGTTCATTCACTTGGTCTCTGAATTTTATTCTCTCACATTTTCTTGGAAATCTTACACCTTTTTTTTTTTTTTTTTTTCTTTAGATGGAGTCTCTCTCTGTCGCCCAGGCTGGAGTGCAGTGGCACGATCTTGGCTCACTGCAAGCTCCGCCTCCTAGGTTCAAGAGATTCTTCTTCTGCCTCAGCCACCCAAGTAGCTGAGATTACAGGCATGCACCACCACACCCGGCTAATTTTTGTATTTTTAGTACAGACGGGGTTTCACCATGTTGGCCAGGGTGGTTTCGATCCTCTTGACCTCGTGATACACCCGCCTCGGCCTCCCAAAGTGCTGAGATTACAGGCGTGAGCCACCTCGCCCAGCTATATTATGCTGTTAATCTTACTCTTTCTCACTCTTACTTCAACTTTCTTTCCTCTCCTGCTCTGCCACACTCTCTCTTCTCATTTAAACATGCTGACGTCTGTAGTTTTTAAAAAGATGCTTCCTTGATCTCCTATGCCTGTCCATCTATTGTTCTATCTCCTGTATAGCAAAACTTCTTTAAAGAGAATGTGTTTTTGTTGTTTCTATTTTCTCACCTGTTGCTCTTCAAATTATTCCCAAAGAAATTCCAATCCTATCGTCTCTTGAAACTCCACACTCTGAGATCACTATAATGTCCTATGGCTAAAGCCAAAGTTACCACCTTATCTGGCCTCTGCAGCATTCGTCACAGTGGTCCCTCCCTTCTGTTTGACTTCTGGGACCATCGCCCCTTGGTTGATTCTCTCTTCCCTGGCCCATCTTTTCAGATACCTTTGTTTGCCTTTTCTTCTACCCAAACATTAAATATAGGAGTTCTTCAAGGCCTGGACTTGCATCATATTTTCTTCTGACTCTGTGCTCTTTCCCTGAGTGATGCCATCCTGTCCTACAGGTTCAGAAACCACACATATGCTGATGAATCCTGCATTTATGTCTGCAACCTCAACCCCTGTATCCACTGGCTGCTTGGCATTGGTGCTGACTGTGTCACAGGCTCCTCGGTCTGAACTGGACTCAGTTCTTTCTCTCAGCCTCTCACGCCACAATATCTGCTGCTCTTCCAATTCCTCCAATGTTTTCTGTCTTGGGAAATGGTATCTCTCTTCCCACCCCTAATTGCTCAAGCCAGAAAGTTGGGAGTTAGCCATGTTTCCTCCCTCTTCTTCACTCCTCACATGGAATCAACTGCCAAGTTTATCAGTTTTACCTCCAAGATATCTCTTTAATATTTTCTCTCCTCAGTGCCTCAACACACTCCCCTGCTAGGCTAACATCACCCTGACCTTGTGCACTGCAAAAGCCTCTTAACTTTTCTCCTCATACAAGATTGCTCATTTCGAGGCCCATCTTATCCACAAGACTGTTTACTCCGTGAAGGCAAAGATAAGAGCTGTCCTATTCATTACTTTATTTACTGTTCCTGTTACACTGCTTGGCATAGTATATACCTAATAAATCTCTTATAAAATTTGGGAAAGAATATAAGATTCCTGAATTCCAATTAACTATGATTTCACTTTAAGCAAACATATCTTTCACTTAGCCCCAAATTCAAAAACAAGAAAAATATCTTCCCAATAATGAGAGTAAAAGATGTCACAAATGTATGTACTTTACATTACCGCAGTCCTGTGAAGATGTCTTCAGAACCCTGGAGTGCAGGAGGGATACAGATGGGGAAATCACGTTACTTGCCCCTATCACACAGCTAGTTGGTGGAAGAGTAATATCTAGAACTCCAGGCTTCTGGCTCCCATTCCAGTCCCTTTTTCCCTCATTGTCACAGATAAGACCTATTAATGCAGCAATATACACAAAATTAATCTTACTGCCCTAAGCACTTTATTTAGCTTCCCCTGGAAATCCCAGAATTCTGCCTAGGTTATAACTATCATTCATCAGGAGCAGCAGGCTATAAACAGGTAGAGGTGGGAGTAGAAACTAGCACACTGAGTAGAAAAGAGATTATCCTGAGTTGTCCAGGATAAAATCACCAGAGGTATTTGGTTATATTCTGCCTACCCTGTTTTAGGAGACTGAAAATGTAAGATTTTCTTGCAGAAATAGTTAATATAGAAAATTGGAGGGGGGTAGGGTTCTTGCCTACAAAATTTGCTTAGGTAGAGCAGTTCATTTTTCCTAGGAATACCTGGTAAACTGTAAGTTATTGTTTAATGGAAAAGTCACAAATTCAATGAACAAGTTTTGACAGTCCACTTTCTCCTCTTTGTTTCAACTCTATTGCCACAGAAGTTACATCTACTAGCATAGATTCAGTTTCGAGAATGTTATTACTAAGACCAAGAATCATTTTCAAAAACTGGAGGGCTGGAGAAGATAAGATTATTGCATATAATTAAAATGTTTAAATCTAAATTAAATCTGTCTTTGAAGATAAAATCAAAAGGTCTATGATTTCCTGTGCTTTTTGGCTATGATTATGTAATCCGTTTTCCAGTTATTATCCAATGGCTTTATAACTCATAAGGCTGATTGTTGATTTATATCATGGGTTATTAAAGCATGTATATTTATATTTGTATATATATTTGTATTTATATTTATAGCCATATATATATGGCTAATTTTACCCCACTGTTTTTATTTTCACCATTGCTTCATACTTTTTTTTTCTTCCTAGGACTCAGTTTAGCTTTTCTAAGCATTCACACAGGCTTGAATTAGCAAGAATTAAAATTGTTACAACTATATTGAGGTCATAAAGTCCTTACAAACTAGGCAGCTCAACTTTACTTGATCTACATAGTCTGCAGTTCTGCTCGAAAGGTGCAGTTGCATCAATTGCTACATAAGAGATGTTTGAACACTTCTATAGTGCCATAAACATTATAAACTAGAAAAATATGTCTTTAAAAGTGTTCTTTGTTACAGAAGCATTTCTACCTAATCTTTTAACTTTCTTCTTTTCTTTGCATAAGAAATGGTAAATCTATCATGCCCACTTCATTGATCATGGAAAAAGAGGCTGTGATCAGTTTGACAAATTGTAACCAATGTGCTGGTTCTACCAATATATGTAGCAGAAGAGCATATATATTGCTATCTCATGTGGAGCTCTTATGTGCCACTCACTCTAGCAAGCACTTTAATGTATACGCATTTCATTTATTCCTTATAACAGTTCTACAGGCCTTTGTTTTTATTTCCATTGAACAAGAATGGAAACTGGGGCTCAATGAACTTCAGCAATTTGCTAAAAAATACAGAGCTGATAAAAGGCAGAGTCAGGATTTAAACCCAGGTCTCTGAGCCCTGCCTGAAATCCATGCTACTTCCATCACTCAGCATGTGTCTCTTAAGAACTATTCTGTTTACTCACTACTGTTTGAAAATGGCAATTAAATGAAGCAAAAAGAAACATTTAAAATGTGTAGAATATATTTTTTAAAAACAAAGGAGATTTTTTTATATTTTCAAGTTTCATTATTCTTATTGACCTTCTTTGACTGACTTCCTTTTTCCTTGAAGTTACCTGATTCTATGCTCTGCCTCAGCCATTCTCCTTCATCTCCAGTTACACTATCAGTTCCACTTTCTCATAATGGCAGCATTCTAGGTTGGTTTTGTATCACACAGTTAATCTGATGGAGCAGTTTAAAGCATTCTATATTACCAAAGGGGTTATGAAACAATGTTGTGTTTCATGGCCCTAATAAGAGGGACATAAATCCTTAAACCACCAAAGCCTGGAGAATAAATGGTAGCAGCTGGGGATATGCAAAAGGAAAAGTTAGATTTTGCCTGTTTTCCATGGAAGTTTTAAAAAATCACCTCAATTAGACAACTCATGCACTTTGTGGAAACATTACAATGTTATTACTGACATCATCTGTGCTGGTCTGTGCCACCTTGCTTAATTCCACCTAGGACTAGCCAGCTAGCCTGGCACCATCTCATTCCAACAAGGCCACTCCCCTTCATTTATTAGTATGTTTACCAATAGTCACTTGGGGAACTGTTTCTGATTCAATGCCTCCAGGGTTCAGCATTAAAGTTATGAGGAGAGAAGCAGCTAGTTCAGCTGGGTCATCATAAAAGTCCAGGAGAAGCAAGATGAAAAGAAAGAAAATTAATGACAAAACAAAGGAGGAAAACCTCCCAGCAGAGAGACGCTGGTGAAAAGCAGTTTGCAACACTGGCCAATGATATATCTTGGGGAAAATTTTGCCACAAGTATTTGCTATAGCTACTGAATGTAATTAAAGTGGTCTTGTTGACCAAAACCACAATCCACTATTAAATGTTTGTATGAAAAACACTGGAAATGAGATATGTATTTTGTAATAACCATGACAAGCTTTTTAAAAAAGAAATAATAAGTACATTCATGGGAAAAGGGTAGCTGCTGCCATATTTGCCACAGTGAGGTCCCTCTACTTGCTCCATCAAAGCAAGTTACTTCAATTATAATTGGAATTTCATTTGGTTTTCTTTAGACACAATTATCTATTGAGAAATATTTGTTATATATATGCCAGATTCTGGGCTAGGGAAGTCAAGACATGTACACAAATAATTATAATACATGATGAAATGCAATTGTGATCAGAAGACTGTGAGCTATATTCAATGCCAAGAATATAGCTCTTGGTATTGAATTACAACACCAAGAAGTAGAAGGCACTCTCTAGAAAGGAACCTTCACTGACTGTCAGACAGATGCCAGGGGAGGCCTAACTGCATAATAGCTAAGCACATAGATTTGGGAACCAGGCAAACCTGGATTCAACCTATCTTTGCAAATAATCAGTTGCATTGTCTGGGACAGGTTTATAGCTTCTCAAAGATATAATTGCCTCATGCATAAAAGGGAGACAAAATGCTGCTTACTTCACAGGTTGCTTATGAAAATTAACTAAAATAATCTACATGGTGCCTTGTCCACAGCAGTGCTAAAGAAATAGTCCTACTAGTATTATTGAGCTTGGTGTATCTGTTAGGATTATCTGGTTTAATCAATAGAGACTGACTTTGGCTAATATAAGCAAACAAACAAATAAAAAGAAATTGATTCATACTGTCAACCAAATAACAGAGAGGGGCTTTCTAATAGAAAAGATATTTATTTGGGAATAGAGCATTGTAATGGGAATATACATGCTATAAGAAACCATGTGCATATTTAGGAAGGTAAAGGAAGACAAAGATTTCTAAAGGAAAAAATGAGAAGGATTACATAATTGTTTTAAAATAATTATCCTTGTCTATGAAGATCAATAACAAGGGTGATGCCAGTCTGAGGTTGGACAGGCAGTTGCTGGGCAGATGTCCTTGGAGATACATATAAAATTAATGAGGAGTCTCTTTGGGAGACCACTGTCACCATTTTTCAATCCTGTATTACTTGTCTCAGATTTGCAATCCAGGGAAAAAGTGCAAGATTGGCCTACACCTTTAACACATGATTGGCTATACCCACCCCTTGGACATGGAAAGGAAGGGGCAAAAAGTCAGAGAAGCCTTCTTGAAAGCTATGGTGTTTTCTGATCAAGGGAAACAGAAAAGGTGGCATTCATGGTTGAGGAGTCTAATGCTGAGGAGGCAAAAGTAAACAGGCAGCATCACTGCAAAAGTGAGCAGGAAAAAGTGAGGAGAGTGAGCGCCATCTGGAAAATTCGTCAGGGAGGAGGATCTGTGCTAAGTAGGATGAGTGCGGGCAAATTTTCCAAGGGTACCTGGAAAGCTAACAAGAGTTGTTCAGTGATGGAGTGATAGCAAGTTAGAAGCCACCGAAGAGATCTGAGGAAGACTAAATGGAAATGAAAATATATTTCTCACGTAGAGTTTGGCAGGGCTGCCATGTGATCTGGAAAGGGGAAAACAAAAAGCAGATTTGACTTCAGAATTCTGTATGAGATGATGAAGAGCTAGACTGAGGTGACTACATCAGGAAACGAGAAAACTAGGTAAGAGAGATGTTGCCTTTTTTCAGAGGAAAATAATTTTATAAAAGGCAACAGCATAGATAGAATCAAAATATCAAATAATAACAAGTGTTGAAGAAGATGTGGAGAAATCAGAACTCTCATACACTGTTCATGGTAATGTAAAACGGTACAGCTGCCTGGGAAAACAGGTAGTTCCTCAAACGATTAAATTTAGAGTTACTATATGACCCAGCAATTCCACCCCTAAGTATATGCACAAGAAAAATAACATATATCCACACACAAATTTGTACACTAGTGTTTACAGCAGCATCATTTATGATAGCCAAAAATTGGAAACAACCCAAATGTCCATCAACTGATACATGAATAAACAAAATGTGGTATATCCATACGATGGAATATTATTTGGCCATAAAAAGAAATGAGTGCTGATATGTGCTATAACATGGATGAACCTCAAAAACATTAGGCCAAGTGAAAGGAGTCAGTCATGAAAGACCACATATTGCATAATTATATTCATATGAAAATTCAGAATAGGCAAATTATAGATACAGCATATAGGTTAGTTGTTGCTTAGGGCTGGGGTACAGGGCACAGGAGAGCATGGAGCTAAAAATACGGAGTTTTTTTAGAGGTGATGAAAATGTTCTAAAATTAACTATGGTGATGGTTGCACATATCTGTGATTATACTAAGAACTGTTAAATTGCATACCTTAAGTGGGTGAATTGTAGGATATATAAATCACATCTCAATAAAGTTTTTTTTTTTTTTTTTTTTAAGTCAACAGGGCTGGGTGCAGTGGCTCACATCTGTAATCCCAGCACTTTGGGAGGCCAAGGCAGGAGAATCTCTTGAGCCCAGGAGTTTGAGACCAGCATGGGCAACATAATGAGATGCTGTCTCTGCAAAACGTTTAAAAATTAGCTGGGCATGGTGGCTTGTGCCTGTAATCTCAGCTTCTTGGGAGGCTGAGGTGGGAGGATCTTTTGAGCTGTGATCACTGTAATTACAGTGAGCTATGATCACACCATTGCATTCCAACATGGATAGGAACAAGACTCTGTCTCAAAAAAAAAAAAAAAAAAGTTAACAAGGTGTGACAGTTTGGTGCAATGGGAAATGAAGTAAAGGAATGAGTCCAAGATATTTCCAAGGTAACCTATTTGGGCCAGTGGGAGAAGGCAGCTTTAAACGTGTTTTCTCTTTAGTGACAGTGAAAGAGGCACATTTTTAATGAAGTGATCAGAGAACAGTGATGTGAGACTGCTTTTCCCACAGAAGGCCAGGTGGGGTCCCTGCTTCTTGGGGACCTGGGCTTGTTTTAGAATGACAGATCACATCAGGGACCAGATTTCAGAGGCTGCTACAACCCCACAGAAATTTAGAAGTAGAAGGAAAGCTTCCACTTTCCTCAGAGAGCTAAATGGCAGGTTATTTATAATATAATGTTTTTGTTGCTGCAGGACTTTCTTGAATTCTATCTGTTGAATGCAGGTTCTGGCTGGCTTACCTTAATATCTGCATTCCCACCGAGTTAACTCCCTGTGTTGCACATAAGTTCTGCTCAATAATTCTTGTAGCAATTTCAAATGTAGATTTTTCACTTTTACTATTTTACCAAATGTTTGAAATACAAAGATAGTTATACCATCAGTTCATGCCTGCCCAGCCCCATCAGCATCGCCCTACAACTCTGCACATTTAGCTTCCTTTTTTGTGACTTTGCATGATCTGTATAGTTGTTCTTGTTGATTCTAAGACATTTATATTTGTGGAACAGTATCACACATATTGGATGACTTCATCCTGTGGGTTTATGGCATTTCTGGCCTTCTTCCATCTGGTTTTCCTTCTTTGTGACAAAATTCCAAAGGAAGCCAATAACTAATGATGCCTAAAGAGAAAGGCGGGAAGCCCCACTTGGTGATCTGAAGATACTTGCTAAGTCAGATCACTGACCAATCTCTACATATTGTGTAAACTTTGGAAACACACCTATGTCATATCGGGTCTGTCATAAGGAGTGCTATAATGATTTTTCCTACTATAGTTGTGCTCCTTGACCAAAAAAAATCACCTCTCTCTCTATTGAGGAATCAAGTAAATCTGCACAGTAATGAATGTTTCAAGGTCTGAACCTGGCACTTGATAAACATTGTCTTATTTAATTCTCAGCGATGAGGAAACAGTCCCAGAAAAGCAAAAGAACTTGTCCAAGGTCACTTTACCAGGATTTGAAACCAGATCTTTCTGTTTACAAAGACTGGACTAAATCTGAAAAGGCTACATACTGTCATTCCAATTTGATGACATTCTGGAAAAGGCAAAACCATGGAGACAATAAAAAGATCAGTGGTTTCTAGGGGATGTGGGGAGGGACAAATGAATAGGTGGAGCACAGAGAATTTTGGGGGCAGTGAAACAACTCTGTATGATACTATATTGGTGGACACATAGCATTTGTCCAAACCCATGGGACAGACCATACCAAGTGTGAACCCTGATATAAACTACGAACTTTGGATGGTCATGGTGTGTCAATGTTAGGTTCATAATGACAGAAGCTACAAATGTATGGAGGTAGGGGGTATATGAGAAATCTCCATACCCTCCACTCAATTTTGCTATGAACCTAAAATTGTTCCAAAAAATAAAATATATTTTTAAAAAATAAAGACTAGGTTGGTAGCTGATCTGTTACAATGGCTTCAACTGCTTAATACTCCCATTAGTGTTATATCCTATATTTATGAACCACTTATTTACAAGAGTTAAATGCATTTGAGTGATAAGCCATCACTCAATAATGCCCTTGAATTGTGGCAGTCTTCCAATGGATTCTAGGAGACGGCTGTGCAACGGTTCTCACAGCTGGGGAGTGGCCGCAACAGAATAAAATATAGTAACTCCCTGCCACCCAAGGAGGAAGAATCCTAAAAGCAGACCTGGTTTTCTGTCTCACTTTTCCAATAGTTGAATATTGACCAGCTCCAAACTCAATATTGCCAAATAATTCACTCACTTCCTTCATTTCGAAAAATCATGCTCATTTAAGAGGAAATATAATCCATATATTTCTGGTTCCTTTATACTTAGATCATCAACAATATGTTATTTTGCAATAGGTGTCCAAATATCTTTTGCAATAGATGTCCAAATGTCTCTGGAGACTTTTTTTCCACGAGGGCAAGAAGCTGCATTTGGACAAGAGTAATCACCAAAATTCATAACTTGAAAATTCAAACCCATAAGGTTTAAATTGCAAACTTACCCAATCCTTAAACTGAAAAGGCTCCAAAAAGCAATAATAACAAGGAGCTGGCAAGTATTCATACATGACAGCTGGAAAAGGGGGTGGAGTGGAATGAGAGAAGAGGACAATGACTGATGTGGACTCCATGGGGAAGCCAGGCTCGCAGGATCCTTTGCTGAATCCAGGAGGCACGGTGTCCTTGGAGTCCTGATGTTCTTGTTGTGGAGTGAGCAAGGACAGTAGCAGCCAGAAGAACACACCAGGCACCATGAGGGAATTCATGTTGGAAACAGAGCTAGGAGTTAAGATCCATATTTTATACAACACTGAAAATCTACAGTTGGGCCCTGAGGCTCTTCTTTGTTCAAATGTCATATATAAAGGTCTCTACTTTTGCTAGCCTGTGACAGAATTTCAGTCTGGAATATAGATGAAAGAGTATGAGAGGCTGATTTTTCATAGTCAGTGGATTAAATAGTAACTCTTTTGATGATACCTATATAATAGAGTAACTTACTATGTTTATTTTTATCCTGATTTAGAAAAGACTAAGGATTTGCTCAGTTACAATAAATATCATCAAATGGAAATAAAATTTTATTAGCTTGAAAAAAACAAGAGTAATAAATTGTTCTTAAAATAATAATTGACGTGTAAAAATATCCTATCATTAATTGCAGAAATCTGACCAAGTGGGCATTCTCCTGGAGAAAAGTTAAAATTACATGAGTCCTAGTTAAAAGAATCACGTTAAAGCATTAGTTGTGGAAGTAACAATAAGAACATGCATGATGGGGTTCTATTGTGACATCATGAGCCTCACAGACACAGGCAACATAGGCCAACATGAAATTATTGTGGCATAGACAGATTCCACATGGGGCTGTATGCCTCTGAGTCTTATATTACTCACATATATTGTTCTGCAAAGTGCTACTCCTGGCCTCTTTACCAAGGAAATATGTAATGTGAGGAAAAGGGAATTGGGGTGCATGAAGAAGAGAAAGCTCTAAGAGGCTCTAGGAACTAAGGAAGGCAGGAAGAGAAAAGATATTTAATGCAACTTGAATGGTGTTTATCCATTTTGTTGCTTCATCACTTTGAACCCGTGGTCCTCAAGTACATTGCAATAGGAGAAGAGAGATTGTGGAGGAAGCCCACAGCTCCTAAGTTCCTCAGCCCAGAGGTGCCATACATGACTTCTACTTCTGCTCATAGTCTATGGGCCAGAACTAGTCACATGTCCCATCTTAACTGCAAAGGAGACTGGGAAATGTAGACAAGTTCATGGACAATTGGTGATCCCTAGCTGGTTCCGCCATAAGCACCTACCTATCTGTGCCTTACTTTGACATTCTTTAGGCCTCCTTGCTGCCATTTCTTGCTAATTCATTGAATTAGGTCTGGTATGTCTCAACAATTCCCAGCTCCACAAAATGAGTCAACAATTGAGGGAAGTCACAGAAGGAATGGTGGTACCAGAAGTCCGCCACACAATACACACCATATCAGGCTTGAGCTGTAATGATGTGGAGCAAACAGAGAGCTTCCTGTCAGTGTCTCTGCATCATTTACGCCATCTCTGGATCAGGCAACATGGAAATTGAGAAAAATGGTTCCAACAGATGCTCAATTCTCCATCACCTTTTCCATTTTCCTTTAAAGAAGGATATATTCCTTTTACTGGAAGAGAAGCCTAGCAAAGAGACTTCAGGTACAACGTAATGGAAGGAAAAACAAAACCCCTGAGGATGATGTGCAGGAATGTGTGGATACAAGAGTATACAAGCATGTGCCACATATTCTATGTGTCTCATTCATGCAAGAAGTTGGGCTGCAATGCTGCACAGGGTGTACCCTTATGATGCTACCTCACATTGTCCAATGTTGTGAGCAAACAGAATTAGAGATCAGCAAGAAAATTATCCCATCACTATCTGTCACCTCAGCCTGTACCATGAAAAGTCCCTACTGCTGCTGTAATGCCAAGTGGGGCCACCTTAAAGAGCAGAGAGTGGACTGGAAACAAGGAAAATGAGGCTCTATGCTTTCTATCTGGCCTAACAAACATGGAAGCCAAGAGCAGTGGCAAGTAACCCAGAGCAGAAATCTGAAGGCTCAGGAATTCTGCTATCACCAAATGTTGACCTTAAAGCTATCTATATGTACTAGCCTTTGAATATATCCAGGTTTTGTACAGGAATGAGGTCACATGTATGGTAATGCCCCAAAGATACCACTTTGCCCACTTACTAGCAGAAATTCCAGTGTTCTGTCCAGGGGTTCTCTGGCCCTAGATATCTTCCCAGTGATGTTGTCAACATGAATTAGAAATTTACTGCCATCACTAACACAACTCCTTCCAAAATGGTTCTGGAATAGGCTCCTTGGGGCTAGTGAGGGCCAGGGCTGGGTGCAGAAGCTGTACATTCTTGAATGGCCCAACTTTTCCAATTTATTATACATATTTGATAAATGTGGGGCTTGCAGTACAGTAAGCTAAATGTTGTAGGGTTGGTTCTCCAGAAGCAGATGCTGAGATGGAGTTTGGGTTGCAGGATATTTATTAGGGATCAATACCTATGACAGGAGGGGGTTAAAACAGGATTAGGTGGAGGGAGAAGTCAACAGCAATGTAGGTCAACCCAGCAGGGAACTCTAGAGTGGGTATGGTCCTTTAGAGTTGTCCCAAAACAAATATCCAGGGCTTTATATTCCTGAAACAAACGGCCAGGCCTTGTTCAGTCACCAGATGCACAGTGCCCAGGATGGGCATGACTTTGGGCAAAGTGTGTCTCTGCAGCTGAGGCAAAACCAGAAGAAGCTAACAGCTGTAGATTGTTTCTGATTGTGCCACCCACTGCTTGTCAGCAAATCCTTCCTTGAAGAGGGACCTGTGTCTACCACATTGATGGGTTAGTCCAAACCAAGGATGGAGGTATGCCACTTTATTCCTTGTCCCATTCAAGTCTTTTAATCTTCTCATCTGTTGAAAAGGAAGTCAGAATTGCAGACATGAGCACCTTTACAACATTGAGCCTGAGCTTGCCACTAACATTATCCATCCAGCAAGTAAGCATTTATGGAGCATCTATTCTGTGCCAGGCACTGTGTTAAGCGCTGGAGACTGAGACATTAATAATTGACCTCAAGGGCTACAGCCAGCTGAGCAGATACCTCATGGATGGGTTTCCCAGTCACATGGATTCCTTTTACTGTGGGAATAGCTTTGATGCACAGTGGGACCCTTTCATCAAACCCAATTGATCCAGTGTTGACACTCAACCCAAGCCGATGCAATCCAATTTTCTACTCTGGAATGTGTAAATTGTAGTGGAAACACTCATGAATTGGGGGGTGTCGAAGCAGAGAGGTATTAATGGCAGGGCCCTGGAGAGAAGGTTCATGCACACCACGTGTCATTGTTTTAATATCAAAACAATGAAAATGACTCACATACCCATTAATGTAAGATTAAGTAACTGGTCATGCAGCCATATAATAGAATATATATAGCCACTAAAATTATAATGATAAGCTCTACTTATTTCCATGGTATATATCCATACCATGTTATTTGAAAAAGCAGCATTTAAATATGTTACAATGAAAAGATTCAATGCATATAAAATATCTGCTTATCGCTGGAGTATAATTTCTTCTTAAAATTCACTTTCTTCTTAAAATCTTTTCTCATGCTCTGGACCTTCTGCAACAAACATAATAAGGGCAACATATTATCACTTTCAGATAATAAAAGGAAGCTTAACAGCTTGTTCATTAAACCCCTCTTTGTGCCAGCTCAGATGCTCTCAGCTTCGTCTGTCTCAGGCCCCTGGCCACTTATTCCCTTCCATCTTCACTGCAATGACTGACTCTGTGGAGCCTCCAGCAACCTGAAAACCCTGGCCTTTTGCTCACAACTCGGTCCTCTTGACTTAGTTTCCAACTTCCTCAGTACTGATGAGGCATGGAACCAGTCAGTGCTTACATGTGTACAACTCCGAATGGGGAAGTGAAGGAACTGCTCGTTTGATTTAGGAACAACCTTAGTGGACAACAGGAATAAATTCTACCCTTCTCTCAGAAGACAGTCCTATGAGATTGAGTGATCAGCTGTGTTTGCCACCAGCCTCTGAGCTGGTGATGCACTTTCACGTTGGTTTTCCTGCCCACCCCTTCACCATCTCACTCCTCTCCACCACATTCCTTTCCTGAGATTGCACTCTTTAATAAAGCACTAGTACATAAGCTCCTCCTCAGGCTCTGCTCTTTGGGGAACCCAGCCTAAGATGGTTTGTTTCTTGAGTTAGGGCAAAATGTCTCAGGAGCAAAATTTGCCATGCGGCAAAACAACCAGTCATGTGCGAATATTTTGGCTGATCCAGGACCTCAAGACTTTTGCTGTCTGGAAAGAAACTTCCTGCCCCAACCCCCTACCTATCAAAAGCAAATCTAGATTCTGCCCTTGTAATTAGAGCTTTGATGCATGCAAATTTTCCCTAATCCCTTTCCTTTCACTCCAACCGAGAAGCTAAGAGTAGAGGAAGTACTTATATCATTTTTTCCCCCAAATCAGAATAATGGAGCTATGAAGTATGTTTGTGTTTCTTCTTTTAAGGTGGGGAACTCCGAATATAGAGAGCAAGAAATGCTTCCACATCCTCAACCTTCATCTGGTATCTGGTATCCAATGCAGAAACATTGCTCTTGTTGTTCAGTCAAACATCTGGCTTCTGAACACCTACCAGAGCACTTTCAGATGTGCCTTTATGAGGAATTCTATGGGGTCACAGTGGAACCATGCCAAATGAAAACTAAAGTCTATTACCCCAAGTGCTATAGTTTACAATTCCAAATAGATTGTTACCTACCAGACCAATGTGATATACCAGTGGAGCCTCTTGCAATAGGGCGTATTTTTAAGTGTCACTCATATAGTACAGCAATTGCTTTGCACCTAAATATATGATAATGAAGCTAAGTCACCTGCTGGAGATTGCATATGTTTCTCCCTCTTTAAGATATTGAAAGCAGTTCCATCTGAAGGGGTGTATTGAGGTAGCTGTCCTTGGGATATAGCTATTGCCCCTGTTTCCAAAACAGAGCAGGATCAGTCCTTTGGTATCCCTGGTTGTTACATTCCTAGAACACCACCAGATACCATGATCCCTTGGAACACACAGGGATTGGTTAGAACCTTCTGCTAACCTCAGCCAGAAGGTGAAGAGCCCATACTCTAGAGGTGACCTGGGATCCAAGGGACAGTGGACAGGATTTTTATTTTTCAGAGGTAAGGGTTTCACTATGCGGCCCAGGTGGGTCTCCAACTCCTGGGTTCAAGCAATCCTCGCACCTCAACCTCCCAAGTAGCTCGCACTACACTGCACCCAGCTATAGTGGACATGATCTCTCAGGACTACCTAAAGCCTTAAGCTCTATGTTCTCCTTCTCCTTCCCCTCAATCCTCCAACATTATAGAAACAGGAGTCTCCCAAATAATTCAGCATGAGGCTCAGAGGAAATACTGAAAGATAAGAGAGCTTGTCAAATGTTAGGCTGCCATGGTGCCAAGGCATAGGCTGAGCCAGCTGTCCAGGTGTTCATACTTCCATTTCTCCTTTGCCACGTGCTCTTCACTTCTGCAGCCAGGGCTCCTTTCAAATTTCTGTGAACGGGGCCCTTCCTTTGAAACGACATCTTTTCCAAACAGATGAAAGAAATAAAACAAGAGGCAGACTAGCTCCGTTTGCATGAAATGTCAAGAAACAGAATGGTGTGGAAACCAGAGCACTGGACTGAGAGAAAGGCCACTTGGATCCAGCTCATCACTTCCAAAGAGAGACGGCTGTAAGTATCCTGGTAAGGCCTAAACCTCTTGGAACTGCACAGTTGTCATCTGTGAGGATGAAGGTGTTATTGTATTTCAGAAGTTTTCAAATTTTTCCTTGTAAAGCATAACACTTTTTATTCAACACTTTTTTTTTTTTTTTTTTTTTTTTTTTTTGAGACAGAGTTGTGCTCTGTCGCTGAGGCTGGAGTGCAGTAACACAATCTCAACTCACTGCAACCTCTGCCTCCCAGGTTCAAGCAACTCTCCTGCCTCAGCCTCCCAAGTAGCTGGGACTACAGGCGTGTGCCCCCACGCCCGGATAATTTTTTTGTATTTTTAGTGGAGATGGGGTTTCACCATGTTAGCTAGGATGGTCTTGAACTCCTGACCTCATTATCTGCCTGCCTTAGCCTCCCAAAGTGTTGGGATTGCAGGCATGAGCCACTACACTTGGCTTCAAAACATTTTTTTAAGAAGAAAAGAAGAAAAGAGGCTGCTCTTGTTGAACATAGAAACAACTGAAAACTTCTGGCCTTAAGGATTGCTAAAATCCTTGGTGAAAAATACCTAGGCAAAAAATACAGCCCGAGGACTCCTCTCTTACACCCTACACCCTGTCCCCACAAACAGATGACACTTTGTCCACCAGGTACCTGCAGCATAAATTCAACCCTAGTGCATTTTAAAGTTGCAAAGTGATATTAAAATACCAGAACTACTATTCTGTTTTGGTAGAAAAGATGAAAAGTGATCCATGCCACAGTTTGTGGCTATTAGTTTAAATACAGTCACAATGGGAGTGACCCTTGATGAACAGGAGAAAGTATATTAAGGAATCTTGTCCTAGTTGATATACCCTGAATTTGCATGACAGGAAATGGGTACACTACGTGAATGCTCTAAGAGTTGAGATCCTTAGTTTCCTCGAGAATAACAGGGTTGACAAGGTCTCCTCTGCACTACAGGGCAGCTAGCTCTTCAGTCCCTGTGGGTCTTCTTTCTACCATTATGGATACCTTCATTCTATCTTGGCTCATCCCAACAGACCAAGAGTTCAGAGATCTCCCTAGTTGAATGTCAGCAGTTTCTGACCTCTAAGAACCTCCTTCAGCATGATGCTGTTTGCTTCTGAGGGTTTGGTTTTCCTTAGACCCTGAAGAGGGGGTTAGGGAGATCCATTTTCTGCCTCCTGATAAAATACAAAAGTGGAATTCTAGACATGCAGCTGGCTGGGAATCATGAATATACTAATCTGTAGCATTCCCGGTATTATCCAAAAGTGGAGAAAAAGGGTTTTCTACATGACTCTTGGGAAGTCAGTCTATCAGAACTGAATAAACTTCTTTGGAGCAAGGTGATACTAAAAATATCGAACTGCGAGGTAGCAGACTGGCTGGGGGAGGGGCTTCCGCCATTGCTGAGGCTTGAGTAGGTAAATAAAGTGGCCAGGAAGCTCGAACTGGGTGGAGCCCACTGCAGCTCAATGAGGCCTGCCTGACTCTGTAGACTCCATCTCTGTGGGCAGGACGTAGCTGAAGAAAAGGCAGCAGAAACTTCTGCAGACTTAAACATCCCTGTCTGACAGCTCTGAAGAAAGCAGTGGTTCTCCCAGCACAGTGTTTGAGTTCTGAGAACGGACAGACTGCCTCTTCAACTGGGTCCCAGATCCCCATGTAGCTTAACTGGGAGACACCTCCTAGTAGGGGCCAACTCATACAGCCAGTTGTCCCTCTGAGATGAAGCCTTCTGAGGAAGGATCAGGCAGCAATATTTGCTGTTCTACAATATTTGCTGTTCTGCAGCCTCTGCTGGTGAAACCCAGGCAAACAGGGTCTATAGAGGACCTCCAGCAAACTCCAACAGACTTGTAGCTGAGGGACCTGACTCTTAGAAGGAACACTAACAAACAGAAAGGAATAGCATCAACATCAACAAAAAGGACATCTACACCAAAATCCCATCTGTAGGTCACCATCATCAAAGACCAAAGGTAGATAAACCACAAAGATGGGGAGAAACCAGAGCAGAAAAGCTGAAAATTCTAAAAACCGGAGCACCTCTTCCCTCCAAAGGATCCCAGCTACTCACTAGCAACAGAACAAAGCTGGACAGAGGATGACTTTGACGAGTTGACAGAAGTAGGCTTCAGAAGATCAGTAATAACAAACTTCTCTGAGCTAAAGGAGGCAAGGAAGCTAAAATCCTTGTAAAAAGATTAGATGAATGGCTGACTAAAATAAACAGTGTAGAGAAGACCTTAAATGACCTGATGGAGCTGAAAACCATGGCACAAGAACTACGTGACATGTGCACAAGCTTCAGTAGCTGATTCGATCAAGTGGAAGAAAGGTATCAGTGATGAAGATCAAATTAATGAAATGAAGTGAGAAGAGAAGTTTAGAGAAATAAGAGTAAAAAGAAATGAACAAATCCTACACATAATATGGGACTATGGGAAAAATCCACACCTACGTTTGATTGGTGTACCTGAAAGTGATAGGGAGAATGGAACCAAGTTGGAAAACACTCTTCAGGATATTATCCAGGAGAACTTCCCCAGACTAGCAAGACAGGCCAGCATTCAAATTCAGGAAATAAAGAGAACACCACAAAGATACTCCTCGAGAAGAGCAACCCCAAGACACATAATTGTCAGATTCACCAAGGTTGAAATGGAGGAAAAAATGTTAAGGCCAGCCAGAGAGAAAGGTTGGGTTACCCACAAAGGGAAGCCCATCAGACTAACAGCGGATCTCTCGGCAGAAACTCTACAAGCCAGAAGAGAGTGGGAGCTTATATTTGACATTCTTAAAGGAAAGAATTTTCAACCCAGAATTTCATATTCAGCCACACTACGCTTCATAAGCAAAGGAGAATTAAAATCCTTTAAAGACAAGCAAATGCTGAGAGATTTTGTCACCACCAGGCCTGCCTTACAAGAGCTCCTGAAGGAAGCACTAAACATGGAAAGGAAAAACTGATACCAGCCACTGCAAAAAAACATGCCAAATTGTAAAGACCATCAAGACTATGAAGAAACTGCATCAACGAATGGGCAAAATAACCAGCTAACATCACAATGACAGGATCAAATTAACACATAACAATATTAACCTTAAATATAAATGGTCTAAATGCCCCAATTAAAAGACACACACTGGCAAATTGGATAAAGAATCAAGAACCATCAGGGTGCTGTATTCAGGAGACTCATCTCACGTGCAGAGACACACATAGGCTCAAAATAAAGGGATGGAGGAAGATCTACCAAGCAAATGGAAAGCAAAAAAAAAAAAAAACAGGGTTTGCAATCCTAGTCTCTGACAAAACAGACTTTAAGCCAACAAAGATCAAAAGAGACAAAAAAGGCCATTACATACTGGTAAAGAGATCAATTCAACAAGAAGAGCTAACTATCCTAAATATATATGCACCCAATATAAGAGAACCTAGATTCATAAAGCAAGTCCTTAGAGACCTACAAAGAGACTTAGACTCCCACACAATAATAATGGGAGACTTTAACACCCCACTGTCAATATTAGACAGATCAACAAGACAAAAGGTTAACAAGGATATCCAGGAGTTGACCTCAGCTCTGCAACAAGCAGACCTAACAGACAGCTACAGAACTCTACACCCCAAATCAACAGAATATACATTCTTCTCAGCACTATGTCACATTTATTCCAAAATTGACCACATAGTTGTAAGTAAAGCACTCCTCAGCAAATGGAAAAGAACCGAAAAACAACAAACTGTCTCTCAGACTACACTGCAATCAAATTAGAACTCAGGATTAAGAAACTCACTCAGAACCACACAACTGCATGGAAACGGAACAACCTACTCCAGAATGACTACTGGGTACATAAGGAAATGTGGGCTGAAATAAAGATGTTCTTTGAAACCAACAAGTACACAGACACAATGTACCAGAATCTCTGCGACACATTTAATGCAGTGTGTAGAGGGAAATTCATAGCACTAAATGCCCACAAGTGAAAGAAGGAAAGATCTAAAATTTACACCTTAACATCACAGTCAAAAGAACTAGAGAAGCAAGAGCAAACAAATTCAAAAGCTGGCCCAAGGCAAGAAATAACTAAGATTAAAGCAGAAATGAAGAGATAGAGACACAGAAAAAACCCTTCAAAAAAATCAACGAATCCAGGAGCTGGTTTTTTGAAAAGGTCAACAAAACTGATAGACTGCTAGGAAGACTAATAAAGAAGAAAAGAGAGAAGAATCAAATAGATGCAATAAAAAATGATAAAGGGGATATCACCACCGACCCCACAGAAATACAAACTACGATCAGAGAATACCATAAACACTTCTATGCAAATAAACTAGAAAATCTAGAAAAAAATGGATAAATTCCAGGAGACATACACCCTCAAGACTAAACCAGGAAGATGCTGAATCCCTGAATAGACCAATAACAGGCTCTGAAATTGAGGCAATAGTTAATAGCCTACCAACGAAAAAACATCCAGGACCGGACGGATTCACAGCTGAATTCTACAGAGGTACAGAGCTGGTACTATTCCTTCTGAAACTATTCCAATAATAGAAAAAGAGGGGATCCTCCCTAACTCATTTTATGAGGCCAGCGTCATCCTGATACCAAAGCCTGGCAGGGACACACACACAAAAAGGAGAATTGTAGACCAATATCCCTGATGAACATTGATGTGAAAATTCTCAGTAAAATACTGGCAAACCGAATCCAGCAGCACATCAAAAAGTTTATCCACCACGATCAAGTTGGCTTCATCCCTGGGATGCAAGGCTGGTTCAACATACACAAATCAATAAATGCAATCCATCACATAAACAGAACCAAAGACAAAAACCACATGATTATCTCAATAGATGCAGAGAAGGCCTTTGACAAAATTCAACAGGCTTTCATGCTAAAAACTCTAAATAACCTAAGTATTGATGGAATGTATCTCAAAATAATAAGAGCTATTTATGACAGACCCACAGCCAATATCATCCTGAATGGGCAAAAACTGGGAGCATTCCCTTTGAAAACTGGCACAAGACAGGGATGCCCTCTCTCACCACTCCTATTCAACATAGCATTGGAAGTTCTGGCCAGGGCAATCAGGCAAGAGAAAGAAATAAAGGGTATTCAATTAGGAAAAGAGGAAATCAAATTGTCCCTGTTTGCAAATGACAAGATTGTATATTTAGAAAACTACATCATCTCAGCTCAAAATCTCCTTAAGCTGATAAGCAGCTTCAGCAAAGTCTCAGGATACAAAATCAATGCAGAAAAATCACAAGCATTCCTATACACCAATAACAGACAAACAGAGATCCAAATCACGAGTGAACACCTATTCACAATTGCTACAAAGAGAATAAAATACCTAGGAAACTAACTTACAAGGGATGTGAGGGACCTCTTCAAGGAGAACTATAAACCACTGCTCAATGAAATAAAAGAGGACACAAACAAATGGAAGAGCATTCCATGCTCATGGATAGGAACAATCAATATCGTGAAAATGGTCATACTGCCCAAGGTAAGTTACAGATTCAATGCCATCCCCATCAAGCTACCAATGACTCTCTTCACAGAACTGGAAAAAGCTACTTTAAAGTTCATATGGAATGAAAAAAGAGCCCTCATTGCCAAGACAATCCTAAGCCAAAAGAGCAAAGCTGGAGGCATCATGCTACCTGACTTCCAACTATACTACAAGGCTACAGTAACCAAAACAGCATGGTACTGGTACCAAAACAGAGATATAGAACAACAGAACAGAACAGAGCCCTCAGAAATAACACCACACATCTACAACCATCTGATCTTTGACAAACCCTGACAAAAACAAGAAATGGGGAAAGGATTCCCTATTTAATAAATGGTGCTGGGAAAACTGGCTAGCCATATGTAGAAAGCTGGAACTGGATCCCTTCCTTACACCTCATACAAAAATTAATCCAAGATGTATTAAAGACTTAAATGTCAGACCTAAAACCATAAAAATCCTAGAAGAAAACCTAGGTAATACCATTCAGAACATAGGTATGGGTAAGGACCTCATGACTAAAACACCAAAAGCAATGGCAACAAAAGCCAAAATAGACAAATGTGATCTAATTAAATGAAAGAACTTCTGCACAGCAAAAGAAACTACCATCAGAGTGAACCAGCAACCTACAGAATGGAAGAAAATTTTTGCAACCTACTCATCTGACAAAGGGCTAATATCCAGAATCTACAAATAACTTAAAGAAATTTACAAGAAAAAATCAAACTGTATAAAAAAGTGGGCAAAGGATATGAACAGACACTTTTCAAAAGAAAACCTTTATGCAGCCAACAGACACATGAACAAATGCTCATCATCAGTGGTCATCAGAGAAATGCAAATCAAAACCACAATGAGATACCTTCTCAGGCCAGTTAGAATGGCGATCATTCAAAAGTCAGGAACAACAGGTGCTGGAGAGGATGTGAAGAAACAGGAACACTTTTACAATGTTGGTGGGACTGTAAACTAGTTCAACCATTATGGAAGACAGTATGGCGATTCCTTAAGGATCTAGAAGTAGAAATACCATTTGACCCAGCCATCCCATTACTGGGTATATACCCAAAGGATTATAAATCATTCTACTATAAAGACACATGCACACATATGTTTATTGTGGCACTATTCACAATAGCAAAGACTTGGAACCAACCCAAATGTCCATCAATGATAGACTGGATTACGAAAATGTGGCATATATACACCATGGAATACTATGCAGCCATAAAAAAGGATGAGTTCATGTCCTTTTTAGGGACATGGATGAAGCTGGAAACCATAATTCTGAGCAAACTATCACAAGGACAGAAAACCAAACACTGCATGTTCTCACTCATAGGTGGGAACTGAACAATGAGAACACCTGGACACAGGGCAGGGAACATCACACACTGGGGCCTGTCATGGAGTGGGGGGCTGGGGGAGGGATAGCATTAGGAGAAATACCTAACGTAAATGACAAATTAATGGGTGCAGCAAACCAACATGACATATGTATACATATGTAACAAACTTGCACGTTGTGCACATGTACCCTAGAACTTAAAATATAATAAAAAGAAAAGAAATTGAAACTTAAGAACAATATGATTCATATAGGTTGCTATTGTTACTATTATCATTATTATTTTAAGTATGAGCTCAGATGACTCAACTTGAACTAAAGATTCCTAGCAGCTCAGGAGCTCTGCTATGAGATGAATGTCCATTAAATGCTCGGGCAGACAGTTCACATCTTCTCCTTCTGCCCTTGCTGCCCCTGCCCCAGTGTGCAAGTTGCTCAGAACACTCAGCTATAAGCATCCCTCAGTTGTGAGCTGACTCTTCCTAAAATAACTGGAACAGTCCCCTATGCTTTCCACATGGGATGTCAGTGCTCTTCTCACATCTTTTTTAAGCCTCAATCTTGATATTTTAATTTATTTTCCATTTCATTTCTGTAAGACTTTCCTGGTTGTGAAATGTTAGGGTGGTCAGTTCATGTTTCATTAACTTTCCTTCAAGCCTATCGAGATTTCTGGTTTGCTAAGGACATGTGGATATGGCTAGGCCCACAAGTGTTGGCTGTGCCCTGACTCTTTCTAACAAAAGTTAAGGGTAATTCCCATTGTGGTGAGAAAGGCATGTCTGACTGACAGGAAGAGGGAGGGAAAGGGTGAAGCTGAAACATAAGCAACTTCCCAGGAGTGGCAGTATCTAAGGGATGCATTAAGAAAGAGGGACTGCTGGCCAGGAGCGGTGGCTCACGCCTATAATCCCAGCACTTTGGGAGGCCAAGGTTGGTGGATCACGAGGTCAGGGGTTCGAGACCAGCCTGACCAACATGGTGAAAACCTGTCTCTACTAAAAATACAAAAATTAGCTGAGCATGGTGGCGGGCACCTGTAATAGCTACTCAGGAGGCTGAGGCAGGAGAATTACTTGAACCTGGGAGGCGGAGGTTGCAGTGAGCCCAGATCACGCCACTGCACTCCAGCCTCGGCGGCAGAGAGAGACTCCATCTCAAAAAACAAAAAACAAAAAAAAAAAAAAAAAAAAAGAGGGACTGCCGAGAACATGGTGCACTTGTTAGTCCCATAGGAGCAGAGCGCAGCCAGCACTGTTACCTCTGGATAAGAACACGCATGAATTCAGAGGCCAGGAAGTTCCAATTTCTTCAAGGACTAAGTTAGAGAATCCTAAGGGATAAGAGTCTGGCCCTACAGTTCCAGGAAGAAGCCCCAGCATCTGTTGCATCTGGGTCTGGGCCCAGACTGGGACACCGTGAAGCCAACTGGCAAAATGTATGATTTCCCGGGCCAGAAGATTAGCATCTTTAGAAATGCAAATTCTCCTTGACTTTTCTCCCTACTCCGTATGTTGTTTTCATTGTTGGGTTTTGTTTTTCTTCTTGTCAGATTTTCTTCCTAACTACTTCAAACCTTGACCTTGGACACACCTCAAAAAGAAAAATGCTGCCACCACAGATTCTGTGAGCCTGGAAGATGGTAGCTTTGGGAGGCAGGAAAGAGAATCAGACAAATTTGACAAATTCTGATCATTCTACTGTTACTTAGAAATGGGTCTAGATGTGTTATATACACTTGAATTTCATCTCATTAAACTCCTGTAGGATCTGCCTGGATCTTTCCACTACCATAAAAGTGCCTTAGTGGTTGGGCCGGGCGCGGTGGCTAACGCCTGTAATCCCAGCACTTTGGGAGGTCGAGGCAGGTCGATAATGAGGCCAAGAGATTGAGACCATCCTGGCTAATACGGTGAAATCCTGTCTCTACTAAAAATACAAAAAAATTTACCGGGCATGGTGGTGGGCGCCTGTAGTCCCAGCTACTTGGGAGTTTGAGGCAGGAGAATCGCTTGAACCTGAAAGGTGGAGGTTGCAGCGAGCAGAGATCACACAACTGTACTCCAGCCTGGGCAACAGAGTGAGACTCCCTCTCAAAAAGAAGAAAAAAAATATGCCTTAGTGGTAACAATGGTGTGATGAGTAACACTTTACCTTTATCATTTCTACCCCAATTATTGATCCTTTATGAATAATCACACCTTGACTTAAACACAGCTGCTTTGCTTCTGTAAATTAAGAATTAAATTGTGTTTCCTTTTCATCTTTATCCCTAGTCCTAGATTTGATCTATTGGTTTTATACATTTATAATCATAGAACTTTGACAGTCTATGATTATCTACGGGCAAATAACTTCGAATAAGGTGAAACCTTCAAGACAATGCCCTGATATTCACAATGGTTTTCACATTCCCCCTGCTAGTAAAATCTTAAAACACTCCTTTTAGGAAGACCAACAGCAGAATAACATTGAATCCCAGAAGGTATGATTTCCTGAAAATTACATACCAGTCATCTGAGTTAATTAAAATGTTAAGACACATGCCCACCATACAATAGAAATCCAAAATGAAGGCCAGTTGAAGAGTAAAGGAGTTATTTAATATCTATCTCCTTTCTAGTTCATTTCTATTTGGGTTGGTTGTTGTTTTTTTTTTTTTTTTTGAAATTTGCATATGTGACCTCTGACTCAGACATTTGCAAGCTTTTGGCCTGGTGCACGAGGAAAGCATTGACAGGGAGGGAGATGTGGAGGAGGACGAAGGCACCAGGAAATGGCAGTGAGACTCAGTCAATGGTTTTATTGTTTGTCCCTGGACTCTGATGATTTCTGAAAACCATTGCATCTTGTTTCGAGAGCATTGTCAGTTCATAGGATGAATAAAGTTTTCTTCAAGGTCATATATTACTTCATAGTGGAGCTGGGGTTCTGCAGTCCCTGTGGTGCCTAACACAGAGCTTTGTACACAGGAGACATTACAGAAATGTGAATTTGCTAAATGTAGGTGAATTCCTGAAAGTTGTGTGTGAATTACATCTTTATAAATTGAATAATACTTTTAAAACATACAGGGGGCATATTTAAAAGAATACTGAATTGGATCTTTTTGTAAAATGAATATCTACCTCAATTTATCTATTTTGCCAGCAGAATTGGGTTTATCAGGTTTCCTTAAAACTGAGCATGAAGGATGGGTGCAATGGCTCACGCCTGTAATCCCAGCATTTTGGGAGGCTGAGGTGGGCAGATCTCTTGAGGCCAGGAGTTCGAGATCAGCCTGGCCAACATGATAAAACCACATCTCTAGTAAAAATACAAAAATTAGCCAGGCGTGGTGGTGCACGACTGTAATCCCAGCTATTGGGGTGCCTGAGGCAAAAGAATCCCTTGAGCCCAGGAGGCGGAAGTTGCAGTAAGCCAAGATTGCTCCACTGTACTCCAGCCTAGGCGACAGAGGGAGAGTGTCTCAAAAAACAAAAACAAAAAGTGAGTATGAAAATTCTTTGTTCCTCATCTGCAACATGAAGGGCTTAGACTCTTGGGTTGATTTTGATTATTTCTACCAGTACTAAAGTTCTGCAGTTTAAAAATCTACCTCCAATTAACATAAAATTTTGAAAGGTGAGAGATCTGGCCACCTTTGCTGCTTTGAGTTGTAGGAGAAGAAAAATAAGTTTTTCTTCAACCCTCATAGGTTCTTAGTTAGAACAGTTCCCTGTAACAAAAGGCAGATTAACCAGAGAAAAACAAGCAGATGTATATATATATATATATATATGTATTTCATATATACGTGGGAGACACCCAGGGAATGAGTAGTTTTTAAAAAGTAGTTTTTAAAAAGGTGACGATGCCAGCTAAATAGCATCGTCAACAAAGAATAGTAAATTTTTAAGTAGTGACAAGACAAACTGAAAGGATTCTGAGCCCTAGGGGTGGCAATGCCTGGAAGGCAAATGAATGCCTCCTCTAGCAAGAGGAGGACAGGAAAAGATGAGAGAGAGATTCTGTTTCCTGAGGCCTGAAGTGCCCCAAGATTATAACAAAAGACTATCACAAGTGTAACAAGGGCTATGGGAGTTATGAGCCAGGAACTTTGGACAAAAGCCTATTTCATATATGTATGATGATTATATATATACACACACATAAAATACATAATATATATTATGATTATACATAATCATAGTATCACAATAAGCATTTGTATACATATTTCTATATATATCCAGTTGTATCTATATTCAGCTAAACATGAGTTCCCACAGATGTCTCCAATTCTAATCCATTACCACATATTTTGTCGATAATACAACCATGGAGAAGTATAAAGAGAACCTGATTTTCCCCTTTTCTACATAACTCACTTCTCCTATCAATTTTCTTACCTTTGAAATTTAGCAACTCCACCAGACCCTGTACTGGAGTGAATTTGTGTATACATGGGCATATATTTTTTTCTTGCATCTCACGGGCCCTTTCACCCTGCAGATTCAAGATTTTGTTTACATCTACAAAGTTTATTTTAAAAAATTATATTCTTAAATATATTTGGGGTTCTATTTATTCAGTTCTGTACTTTAGAAATACTAATTGTGTGACTGTTGAAGTTCCTTTATCTATCTTCCATAATTATCACATTCTCTAGAATCAATTTTTATGTCCTTTGTTTTTTTTTGTCTCATTGTATGATTTTTCTCAAGCTAGTTTTTTCTTTCTTTTGTCCTAATCTTTCTTTCTTCCATTCCTCCCTTCCTTCCTGCGTCTCTTCTAAAGTAAATTATTTTTTCTTTTATTTCTTTTTGAGTTCTCCAGGTCTTTTTATTTTCTCCTGTCTTATGTTCTTTAAATTCTCACGTCTGTTCTTCGAGTTCTCTTTTTAGAGGAATCATGCTATCCAACATTTCTTTGAAACTCTACAGAGCTTAATTAATTCCTATGTCTTTGAGCGCATTTTGCTCTTTTCTTCTCTCACTCCTTTTTATGGTGGTATCTATGTATATGTGCCATGTTATTCGTTTAGAATCATTGCTTATATTGTCAACTGGGGTCAAAAAATAGTGTGAGGAGGGATGAGAGAGTGACCCAGGGCAGCTGTCTTCTTTGTCTCAGATTATTTCAATAGTAACTTATCTTACTTCTTTTGGAAGCATGTCTTCTTTTCATTTTTAGATGTTAGCATTCAAGAGGCAATGTGGCGCCCCAAGCTTTAAGACCCAGGCTCTGTGTGCTAGTATCTGAAGAGCAGGTCTTCAAATGTGGATTCATGTGATCTCCCCAGACAAGAAGGCTTGATGTGGGTGAGGGTGGCACATCAGCAAAGCTCTCCTTCAGCCCCACGGCCCGGCGTCCTGTGGTTCCTAAACTGTCTCCAGGGACTCCCTGCTTCTCCCTGGGCCATTGACATCCTTAGGCATGACCACACTAAAATATTTTCTTAGATAAACCTTTCTACAACATAACAATTCCTTGCAAGAAAATGTTTCCAGCTGAAGCTCTTAGAAGGTAGGTTTAATTTTCACTTTTCTCCCTCACTTTGCTTTCACAATATTTCAACTATGCTTTAAGTTTGTGCCGTGGACTTAAGACCATTTCTTTATTTTATTGAAGATAGAGGGATTTGTTGTTTTGTTTTGGTTTTAGTTTGCAGCAGTGGGAGGATCTGTTTGTTTCTGTCCTATTATTGTTAGATTTTTGAGTGAGTTTTGAGGAGAATGATGTACTAAGAACGCTTATTCAATTATGTTTAACTGGAACACATAATTATTTCTTAAGTGTTTCTGTTCCAAATTGATGAAGCTGGATATTCAAACACTGGTTGAATGTGCATTTATCAAAAAAAAAAAAAAAAAAAAAAAGTCAATATGCTTAAAAACTTTCAGGGAATAATATCAGAACTCCTCAGCCTAATTTTCAAGGTCTAGTTTGCTTTTCAAACAATACACAGACCACTCTGTCTCTGCAGCCTTCCACTCCTGAAAGCCTGATCTTTCCTTCCTTTAATAAGCCAATTCATTCCAGCTTCTGTATTCTTGCTCATATAATGCCAGATGATCTAATATATATGACCAGCCCTGAAATAAGTATGGTGATTTAGCTTGTTAGTTATTTTTTATATTCACTTGATGACAAAGTGGATTAAATGAGGGGAAAAGGCTACTGTAAAGGTTACCACAAAATTGTTTCTATTTGGCTGCAAACTCTGGGATTCCTGCATTGAAAACTTTGATGGTCATCAAACCAGAGATAGGTAGGGCAGCATCCTCCCCACTCTGCAAATGGAAATTGAATCCCTGGATTTTTAATATTCCTGCCTGACTGTTAATTTACAGGGAACTCTCATGGATAGTCTACATTCTTTATAAATTAATAAATCCTCTATTGAGGATACTTTCATCTTTGTAGATGCAGTCTGCAGAATACAATAAATCACTTCATTTTTATTTGGTAATGTGATCTTTTGGAGCAATGAATCCTTTGTATATAAGTCAGAAGTTTATTGAGTAAAAAGGAAATGTCTTAATAGTAAGCACTTTTATCATCATGGCATAAATAAGCTTTGAAGTTTCACATTAAGAACTTTGTTCTACTATATTTAGTGGTATTAAAAAGTAATGGAGGGACCTACAAAGCAGGCAAGCTTTAGGAAAACATTTTAAGGTTTGCAGAATAATTTAAATTTAATTTCAACAGAAGATGGAATTCTTTGGGATTTTTTGGGGTGAATAAAAGCAAGCATGCAAGTGCTAGGTCAAAAGACATGGCATTTACGGTTGGAGACTAAGTACTATTACTTTACAGGCCATTCAAAGATAAGCCTTGTGGCTAAGCATTGCATAAACTTGACCTTGGCTCACAGATTTTAGCTGCCATACTTTACTCTTCCCATCTCAAAAGAACAACCAGTCATGATTACCATGACCGAGCTGCTAGGAATGACTAACACCATTTTTCCTGTTTATTTAGCCTATTGGGTCATATGATCTTAAGGAACACTGGATAACTGTGTGTGATGCCAGTGACTCCTTGGCCATCAGTGGAACACAGTCACTTACATGAACTTACATGTGTGCCACATGGATGTTCCTGATTGCCATATGCAGCTGTGAGACACTGGTCAAAGCAGCATGGCATGTTTCTAATAAGCCTGTAGGTTATTATAATACAGAACATACAGTCATAGTACAGAACAGGTCACTTACCTTCGTTCACGCCTGCTGCCCTTTGTAGCCAACTCCTTCTCCTATTCCCAACCTTTGATAACCACTGTTCTTCATCCCTATGGTTTTGTCTTCCCCAGAATGTCATCTAAAAGGACTCATACAGTATGCAGCCTTTGGGGTCTGGTTTATTTCAATTAGCAAAAATGCACTTGAGATTTCTCCATGTTGTTGGATAAAATCACTTAATATTCATATTCATATACCACACCTGCATAGTTTAGATTCTGCTCTGGTGAATCCCTTGAATACTGTTATTAGCTTTTTTTATTGCTGTATAACAAATTACCATAAACTTACAGGCTTAACACAATTCCCATCAAAACCTCAAAGTTTCCATGGTCCTGGAATCCATCCTCTGCTTAAGGTCTCACCAAGTTGCAACCAATGTTGTCCAGGGCTACAGTCTCATGTGAGGCTCATGATCCTCTTCTAAGCTCACTGGTTGTTGGCAGAATTCAGTTGGCAGAATTCCACTGTAGGATCAAGGTCTCTGTTGTCTTGCTGGCTGTCGACTGAGCATTTCTCTCACCTCCTCAGCTATCCTCAGCTGCTGCTTCCTGCCATGTGGCCCACTCTACAACATAGCTGTTTGCTTCTCCGAGGCTATAGCAAAAGTATGTCTCTCTGCTTCAAATCTCTCCCTGCCCCAAATGCCTGGACCCTGCCCTCTTTTTTAAAACTTGCCTGATTAGACTGGATCCACCCAGGAAAATATTCCTCTTTGTTAATTCAAAGTTAACTGGAACCTTAATTGCATCTACAAAAATCACTTTACCTTTGCCACATAATGTAATCTAGTGACAGAAGTAAAGTCGTTTCGTATTCCCACATCTTGCCCACACAATGGGGAGGGGATTATTCAGGGTTTGTACACTAGGATGCAGGGATCTGGGGGACTATCTTAAAAAGTCTATGTATCATAATATTCTACTCCTTCCTACCTATTTAAATGCTTCTCAAAATCTCTCTCACATCCCACTTCTTTACCAAGTCTTTCAAAGCTCCTTTTCGTAGCTAACAAAATTGAGGCTCAGAGAGTATATGCCAGTGACTCCACCGATTAACAGCAGATCCAATACCACAGAGTTATTTCACCTCTGTAGCCCTCACTTACTGCATAGCAAAGGTAGGCATTTAATGTGAAGATTTCTCAGGTGTCCCTGGCTCTAACAGCTAGAGATGCAAGTGGGATGGCTCCACTATGAGAAACTGGGCAGGTCACTGCGGGGGAACAGAGCAGTTCAACTTTCATCTTATTGGCATATTGTCATACCAAAAAAAGTTGTGTGTGAACCAAAATGGCAAGAGCTTCAGAAAAGGAGCTTGAACACCAATGATTTAGCCTAGCCTCGTCTTATGGATTAGAAACATAAGGACCTTTCTTACTCAACATGTCCAGTTCTGGGAAGTGAGATGAAAGCCTTAATGGAGGGTCGGTTTGAGTTAGTGCAGAGAACAACGGGCTTCTCACACAAGCAGAGCACAGATGAGGTGTGAAGACGTCCATGTCCTAATTCTTGGAATTTGTAAGTGTTGCTTTATGTGCTAAAAGGTGCTTTGGCAAAAGTGACTCAGTGAAGGATCTTCAGGTGGGGAGATTACCTTGGGCTATCCTAGGGGGTTCTATGTAATCACAGGAGGCCCTAGAAGAGGGAGGCAGAAGATCAGAGAAAAAGAAGACAGATGAAGAGAAGCAGAGAGAGATTTGAAGATGGTATACTGCTGACTTGGAAGATGGAGAAAGGGGACGTAAACCAGGGAATGTAGGGAACACAGCTCTAGAAACTGGAAAAGACAAGGAAAACATTCTTCCTTGGGGCCTCCAGGAACCAGCCTTTCATTTTGCCTTTAGAGCAGTGAAGCTGATTTTAGATTTCTGACCTCCTGCAAGAGAATAAACTTGCCTTGTTTCAAGCTGCTAAACTTGTAATAATCTGTTTCAGCAATAGGACATTGGTATGTTAGGCACTGGAGAGAAGTGTATGTCCAGGGGATATGTTAAAATAGAATAGGGATTCTCAAACTTTTTTGACTGCAACTTTTGATAAGGAATACATTTTACATCAATATCCAATATTGTCAGAGGTGTGTGAACCAGAGCAATTCCATCTGAAACAGGAGCTGGGTAAAATGAGGCTGAAACCTACTGGGCTGCATGCCCAGATGGTGAAGGCATTCTAAGTCACAGGATGAGATAGGAGGTCAGCACAAAATACAGGTCATAAAGACCTTGCTGATGAAACAGGCTGCAATTGTTAGATACGAGTTCTACATTTCTTTTCAAAGAATCAATATGTCAGTATGTCCAATTATTTGCCTACTTTTAAACTTAACTTCCTCGTAAAGCAACCTTTTTCAATTGCCTACTCCACCCTAACTCATTCCAATTACCTGCTGCACCCTGACTCATTCCGATTACTGGACGCACCCTGATTCATTCCGATTGCCTGCTCCACCCTGACTCGTTCCAATTACCTGCTGCACCCTCATTCTGATTACCCGCTCCACCCTGATTCATTTCAATTACCTGCTCCACCCTGACTCGTTCCGATTACCTGATGCACCCTGGCTCATTCCGATTACCTAATGCACCCTGACTCATTCCAATTACCTGCTCCACCCTGACTCATTCCGATTACCTGATGAACCCTGTCTCATTCTGATTACCTGCTGCACCCTAACTCATTCCAATCACCTTATGCACCCTGACTCATTCTGATTACCTACTCCACCCTGACTCATTCCAATTACTTGCTCTGTCATAACCATTTTTCCTGCCAAACCACTCACCCTGTCTCTCTCTTTAAATTAGCCAATCAGAATTAGTTTAGCCTGTTTGGTCTAACCCTGGCCAATAGGGGAAGGACACGCAGCAGGGGCCACGTGCATCAGGGATAAGAACCCCTTCCCCTCCCTTGTCCAAGTGTGCACTCACCATTGCTCCATCTGTAGGGTGCACCCTTCTATAGAAGTACCTTGCATTGCTGAGAATTAAAAACAAAAATTTATATTCGAGTGCTATTTCTTTTGTGCACCAAAAACTTATAACACAGTAAAAGAGCCAGCCAAAACCCACCAAAACCAAAATGGCAACAAGAGCGACTTCTGCTCGTCCTCACTGCTACCATCCCACCAGCACCAAGACAGTTTACAAATGCCATGGCAACATCAGGAAGTTACCCTATGTCTTGTGACACGGGGAGGCATGAATAATCCACCCCAAATAACCATAAAAATGGGCAACCAGCAGCCCCCGCGGCTGCTCTGTCTATACAGTAGCCATTCTTTTATTCCTTTACATTCTTAATAAACTTGCTTTCACTTTGCACCACGGACTCCCCCTGAATTCATTCTTGCACGAGATCCAAGGACCCTCGCTTGGGGTCTGGATCGGGACTCCTTTCTGGTAACAATATGAATAAACATACAGTTGTGCACACACACAGAATAAAAAATCTTGCAAATCAGTATTATTCCATAAAATGTATGGATATTTTCTGTATTATTTTATTCTATTCCATTATTTCATTTTTTAAAAAATGTTGATTAGGACCCACTAAATAGATTGCATAACCCCTGAATGAGTATCAAATACTGGCATTCAAGGAAGAGAGTAGACTGAGAAGTGTAGACTGGGATCCAACTGAAAGGGGCTTTACATGTCAGCCTCTTGACAGCATATGATAAATGCCTCTTAGTAGCTCATAGTTGGTGCCACTGCCATCAGGGCTCTAATAAAGTACAGACTATATACCAAGTGTTTCTCTAGAACTCTGAATTCTCTCTGTCAGTAGTTCTCAACTGAGGTTGGCTTTGCAACCCAGAGAATGTTGGGCAGTGTCTGGAGATATTTTTGCTGTTACAACTTGGAGGGTGTGCTGTTATTGGCATTTAGTGGGTAGAAACCAGGGATGCTGCTGCTAATTGCCCTGCAATGCACAGGACACCCCCCAACAATGATGAATTATCCAGCCCAAAATGTAAGTGCAGAGGTTGAAAGATCCTGCTCTGGCTGGATCTTCTCTCAGTCAGTTGTGTCCAGCAGTAGTTCAATCTCTTTTGAAATCCTTCCCCAGCTGTGTCTTTCCGGTGCTCCAAAACTATGCCTCTACGACCTGGTGTAAAACATTACAAGCTCTTATGAATTAGGTTTTTGATAAGTGATGACTGCATTAAAAAGGGTTTATTATATAGTGAATCTGAAAGTGGTGATTGTGGATATGTGCAAAAGATCATCTTGGCACATGGTGGCCTATTCCAGGTTGCCACTGTCAGTCAACTAAACAAACAAATCTGCAAATTGTTTCAAATCTCCAGAACTGCAGGGTAGCTAATTTCTGTCATCTAAACATGCATTTTAGGTTAGTAGATTTTACTGCAATCACATTTAAAGTACATTTAAAGATCATTTGAACAGGGCGTAGGTAGTACTAGTCCAGTGAAAACTGAAAAGATGATGACTTCCACATTATAAAGCTGTTTAGAAGCTCTTTTTGCTCAAAAAATAATTTTACCAGTGTCTCTAATCCCACATGGCTCGTTGTAGGGCACTAGAAAGCAGCTTAAAGGTAGAAGGAATAGTCAGTAACCAGCGTCTGTTGTTTCTGCTAATAACTAGCATAAAATATACCTCATGCTTGGGAAATAATATCTAATTAAAGCCAACGAGGGACAACTTTCTGGGAGGCCCAGGCCACATTCCCAGGGCCAGCTCATTGGAGTGGGGGTGGGGACAGAGCGGTGGTGGTTAGTGTCAAAGGATGGAATATGAAAATAATCTATTTTAGCCTCCATATTGAGGGGCGAGGTCTTTGAAAAACAAACGTAACATGTATTGCTAATAATCCTAGAATAAAGGTTTTTTAGGTTTGTGTATAGTATCTCTTCTAGTTTCATTGGAACATGAAAGAGCCTACAAAAATAAACTCCAGGAAGTGGAAGATAAACTACAAAGGGAGTTTTAAACGTAATAATTAGAACCTCTGCCCCTTCAAACTAAAATAGCTTTACTGTGGAAAATACTCTGATCTTAATTTCTGTGTTGCAAAATGCAGTCTCTCCCCAACCCTAAGAGAGACTGGAGTGGTGGTGAGGAAAGGTCTTAGCACACCAAAACTTGGGAGCTTGAATAGTTAAGAACAGTATCAGAAAGACAAGGTTCCAGATGAGCATGTTCCAAGGAACAAACAATTGAAAGTGAAAAACTATTTACTAACCAGTGAGTTGTTCCTTCTGTATTTGTATGGTCTTACTGCTGAAGCAAAGGCATATAAGTTAAAAGAAAAAAAAAAAGCTACTATTTTATGAAATGCTGAACTTCTTTGTGTTTGGCACAGTGCTAAGCACTCTATGTGGCATGTGATCATCACAGTAGTTCTATGAGGTAAGTACCACTGGCATCCCCATTTACAGATGAGTAAACAGGTTTACAGAGATTATTCGGTTTAATTAAAAGACGAAACTAGGTTTAGAAATCAGGTGTTTTGACTCTAGAAGCCATGTAATGAACCACCCTGGGACATGCAGTACATGGAATTCTTTCAAGCACTGTCAATGGTTTATTTTATGATGGGCTCAAAGTAAAGGGAATTATTATGGTGTGGATGGTTGAAACGAGAAATATCAGTGAGTTTCTTTTTTCTCTTTTTTCTTTTTTTTTTTTTGAGACAGAATCTTGCAGTGTTGCTGGGCTGGAGTGCAGTGGCACAATCTCTGCTCACTGCAACCTCCGCCTCCTGGGTTCAAGCGATTCCCCTGCCTCAGCCTCTTGAGTAGCTGGGACTGCAGGCGCTCACCACCAAGCCCAGCTAATTTTTTGCATTTTTTAGTAGAGACGGGGTTTCACCATGTTGGCCAGATGGTCTCAATCTCCTGACCTCATGATCTGCCAGCCTCGACCTCCCAAAGTGCTGGGATTACAGGCATGAGACACCGCACCCAGCCGTCAGTAAGTTTCTTTTTACCTTTTTCCCAGTTCTATTCATTTTACTAAGCAATCTATTATAGAAGCTAGTTATAACATGGAAACTGTATTTCCCAAATCCTGTGATCTTACACAGGTAGTTACCTAATATATAATAGGTTATAATATATACATACATATGTATATGTAGTGGGTAACTTGATAGGTTATATATAATGTATATACACACACACATATATACATATATATATATACACACACACACACACACACATACACACATATAGTGTGAGGAGGTAAAGTAGGTTAAATATTTTGGTTCTGGCATCTCACTGAGTGAGCTGTATTGTCAGTAGTAGCAGAGTCCTAATGAAATCTGTCTCCAAAATGGCTGTGATTTCCACTAGATGAGCCATTATAGCTACTATTTATGGTACTCTGAAAGACACTCTTTTGGTCAGACTTCAGTAAGCTGTGGGGTAACGGCGGATGTGAACTCCTTTCTTTGCCTCCTGGTCTCCTGATTTGAGGAGCCAGAAGGACTAGAGGGCAGCTGTAGACTAAAAGCTAATGTGACTCTTGTTCTGCTTAAAATCAGCATTTCCTTTTTGGGAACCAAGATTTCTATACCCATAGATCCTAGACTTGTGAGGACCAGAAGCACAAATTTCCCAAGTGGATCACTGGGAGAAGTGGGGCCACTCCTACTTTTACCTCTTGGTGCCTGGACCTATAGAGTCTACCTACTGGAGACACAGCACCACAGATTTGTTATGATTTAGGGTATATGTTACATCCTGTAGAATATGTCCCCCTTCACAAGGTATCATCTCCAAGCTGGTGTTCAGGTGTCCCTTTAAAAGGCCATTTCATTACTCTATCCATCCAGCAGCTTCTAGGTTTTGTGGCTTGTGACAAGACCAGTCTCACTGATCTGTATTCACTGCTATACCTCCTTTGTTGTAAAGTAAATTCCTTGGTTCTTTGTGACGTTAGGTAGGATCCTAGGTAGGTGGATCAAACCCTTTGTAGGTCCTTGGATAATGATGTTGGCTGAGGCCATGCAGCCAGGAAGGGAAAGTTCATACCCAGAATATGTATCATTTCCAGTCAGAATCAATTTGCTCCCTTTTTAAGATGGCCAGAGTTACTTGACACCAAGTGGTTGCCTGGTTTCCTCAAGGGAAGCTGCTGAATCAGGGGCTGAGCTTTGCTCTCTGTTAGTGGTAGATGGGATATTTGACATAGGCAGTAGCTTAATCAGCCTTGGAGAGCAGGAGCCCCTGCTGTTAGGCCCATGTGCAGCCTCCATCCCCATCACTATAGCTTCTCTACTCATGTTCCTATTGTGCCAACACTGCAGTGGCCAATAACAGAGGCAGACTGACATTCCGGTGAGTCATTCTGTCTATTCCATTGCGTGAGCACCTCTTTTGTGATAGATGCTCTCTGTCAGGTAACATACGATTCAGACTTTTCAAATACCAAACAAAAAGAAAGATTGTACTTTCATGTTTATTCCCGTAGACTCACCCACATGCCTCTTACCCAAACCTCCTTGTTTCTGATCTTCTGATCTGCTAACTAACCAGCCAAGTCATTAGCTATGCTTCCACATGTAGTTTTACCTTGGGCCGCTTTTACTTTCATACCCAGCGGACGCCCATGTGTGCAACTCAAAAGTTCTGTCCATTGGAAGGGTTTCTGCTCACCATTGTCTTACCCAGGAGCTGAGGGAAAGGCATTGGTCAACAGTGGAAAATGAAACTGGGGCCAGGACTTGTGCAGCTAATGTGTGCACTCTGGCCCCCTTCTTTCCCATGTACACCACTTCCATCTTACTAGAGATTGTTGCTAGGTCTGCCTAGCCTTATGATTTCGTGGGCTGGACAGATCTCAAGTCAGTTCTGGAAGCATGATCACTTGTGTCAACCAGGGCGCAGTAGCACCAAGGACTTGTTTTTCAAATGGTTTATAGTTTTCTACTGTGGGTGTCATGGCTTGGTTGCAGAATTCTAGGGGGCCTACGTTGTTATTCTCCAACTGGAACATGCCCAGAAACACCACATGGCACCTTTCCCCATCACTGACAGCTCCAATATCATTGAGTTTGTTAGGTAGTATGGTCCAAGAGGAAGAATCACTTGCCTTGTAGCCTGGACCTGCTGCAGAGCCCTTTTTTGTTGAGACTCATTCAGAGCTGGATGCTATTTGTGTAAATGGGTTGGAATAGTGTTCTCTGTATGAAATATGCTGCCTTCAAAATCTGAAGAGGCCTTCCAACCACTGTGCTTATTTCTGAACGGGGAAGTTATGAAATACAATATTCATTTGACAGGGATATCATACACCATTGGATCCCAGGCCCCCGAATCTTTATGGGGTTTCTCTCTCAACCACTGAGGGCATGTATCTTATCGAGGCCTTTGATATGTTTGTAATTTCTTGTTCCTGCAGTCTAAATCACACAATTTTATCAATACGTGGACTAATGTGATATAATATCCAGAGGATCCAGATCCTTTGACTGTATTATGAGGATGGGCAGGTGAATTAACATTTATAGTTAACTGTTGTGCATCCAAAGTGAATGTGAACTTTCTAGACTTTCCTCCTACAAGGGATGGGAAAGAAGGCATTTCCCAGATCAATGGCCACATACCAACTATCTGAGAGCCTTATTAATCTGCCCTAACAAAGATGCTACATCTGCCACAGCAGCTATAACTGGCCAATTTGCAGTAGTCCGCTGTCATCCTCTAGGATCCATCTGTAGGGAGCAGACTGGTCAATTAAGTGGAACATGATGGAGACCACCATTCCTGAATCCTTTTAGGTCTTTAAGCATGGCATTAATCTCTTCACTTGTCCCCAAGTTACAATTCTTACTATCCTGGCTAAGAGTGGTGTAGGGGCAGTTTCAAAGATTCCACTTAGTATTCCTTTCTACTATATCTCTAATCCCACAGACTAGGGAACCACTGTAAGGTTTTACCAAACACTCATACCAGTTAGATATATTCGAGGATAAGGAAAATATCATAACCATGAGGTAGATCTGTAGACTCAATATAAACTAGACCTGGGCCAGGACTAAATGTATTACCTAGCCCTCAAAGGGGCGATGACGATGCTTGGTCCCTGGGAATCAATGGCAACTTGGAAACTGTACCCAGTAATTCCTAAAACATTGGGTTTTCCATTACCCAGTGCACAGTTACCCAAGTAAGTCCCTTTAGGGGAAGCCCTGGGAATATAATTAGCTTGCGCATTTGGGTGGTATTGCAGGGTCCTTCCTCCTGGAGATTTAGCATTTCTGTTAATCAATGAGTTCTGGATCTGAGAACTGGCTCAGAACCAGACACTACAAAAGAGTTCATGACTTTTTATTGCAGCAGCTGCTCTCAGCCTCCTGATGATCCATTCTTGATTTCTTTTGGTTGTACAGAGCAGGCAATGTCTTTACTGGCTGCCCATCTATCTTACCTCTACTGAAGCCATGTTCCATTAAACATCTCTATAGCAAACTACAGACCATAGCACATGAATGACACTCTGACCTTGCAATTCATTAAGATAACTTATCCACTTTGCTCCCAGCAGCGAAGTGCACAACCTGACCTCTGTTATTTCAGGACCCCATCATCCCTATTACTATCAGGGCACCCAGTTCTGTAACATGTCCCACCCTCAAGCCCGGCCTTCAGAGGCCAGCCACTTCTGAGCTTCGAATGATGCTGATGCCCCTTCAAATGGTACGTTCTTTATTGTTTTGGTAAATAGTCACCTCTGGGCCTTCCTGCCTTACACAGCATATTCACTCTAGCACACATACTTCTCTGAGCCTTTTGATCCCTTGGCCGCATTGGTAGCTCTGGTTATACTTCACTTCGCTGGGCCAGACTAAGTGGCTCAGGCTTTCTCCAAGCTTCCCAAAATTACCCTAGCCACGGGTTAGCACTGTCTTCCCAGAGTATTACATCTTTTATCATTGGAAAGTGCTTAAATATAAATAACCTCTCATCCAACTTTACGTTCCTTCCCCATTGACCCAGAACCCTCAGGATCCAGGCCCACCTATACTCTTCCAGCTCCCCCAGGTTCGCTTAGACCAAGTTCTGCAGTCAAACTTGAGCCCTGGGGCTGCTCCTCAGCCTTTCCTGTCCTCCAGCTGCAGGAGATCAGAGTTTTCATATGCTGCCAAGGAGGCCCTCTGGCCTTCATACATGGCCTTACTTGGTGATTAATTACTGTCAGCATTTCTCTATACAGTGATTACCCAGAATAGCCATCTAATCCCATGCTCTTTATAATTACTGCTTCCCTTGGACTTCTCAAATGCCTGAAACATTGTATCAGGGTCTTCCCAGTATCCCATCCCAACTCACCACCAGTGAAAGTTTCCACAATTATATTGTTATAGCATGCAAATGGTTTGACTGCCATCAGTAATAGGGTCCTCCATTGCCAGCCTGCCCATGCCATTCCAGCTCCAAAATGTCATTTTACAATCTGCTTCTGGCCGGGTGTGGTGGCTCATGCCTGTAATCCCAGTACTTTGGGAGGCCAAGGTGGGTGGATCACCTGAGGTTGAGAGTTCAAGACTAGCCTGATCAACATGGTGAAATCCTGCCTCTACGGAAAATACAAAATTAGCTGGGCGTGGTGGCGCATGCCTGTAATCCCAGCTACTACGGAGGCTGAGGCAGGAGAATCACTTGAACTTGGGAGGCAGAGGTTAGGGTGAGCCGAGATCACGCCATTGCACTCCAGCCTGGGCAACAAGAGCAAAACTCCGTTTAAAAAAATTTGCTTCTTCAGACCATTCTTGGCAATAACTGCTTTGATGAGCTTCCCTGAGAAACAGACTGAGGTGGATTTATGTGCCCATCTACTAGAGTATGCCACTGGGATCAAAGTCTGTGAGAGTCTGAAGGAAGTAGGATAGAGCAGAGGAGGAGTTAAATTGCAGTGCAGTCACAATGAAGGCCTCAGCTGATCCCATGGGTAGCACTGGAGCTGATGGAATGGCCTTTGTGCCTTAGCCAAAGGTGCCAAGCTTTTAGCACTTGGATACAGGATGTCCTTGTGAGGAGCCATGGCTTTGAGTGAAGCAGTTCTTTCTAGCTGGTGGCAGTTCTCAGAGCAACTCAACTGAGTGCTCACTGCCAGCAGCTGAAGAAATGAGTGCCTCAGTCCTGACAGATGCGCATAAGAGCGTCCACTACAGGTGCCAACATACTTTCTCCTTAGTTTACCCCACGATCCACATACTCAGCCTCAGAAGAAAAAATATCACGCACATTATGATTACTGAAAACAATTTAATTTTCAGGGGTGTGGACGGTATTTAGTGTTGTATTGTCAAGTGTTTTAGAGTTATGTGAAATAGTTCCCTCTGGATCATTATGCCACAACTCATGGCATAGTTCAACACATTTGCTCTGCTTTCGATTTTTAGAGGGTACATTTTCAAAATTTAAATTGTATGTTACTAAGTATGTAAAATATTTACATGGTTCCAAAACAAAGTACATTCAGACAAATCTAGATTCTATCCCCAACCTTCTGTCCTGTTTCTTCCCTCTTATACATTTAAAAAAATATGTACAGTTGGCCGGGCATGGTGGCTCATACCTGTAATCCCAGGACTTTAGGAGGCTGAGGTGGGTGGATTGCTTTGAGCTCAGGAATTCGAGACCAGTCTGGGCAACAAGGCGAAACTCCATCTCTACAAAAAATACAAAAATTAGCTGGGCATGGTGGCATGCGCCTGAAGTCCCAGCTACTCAGGAGGCTGAGGTGGGAGGATTGCTTGAGCCTGGGAGGTAGAGGCTGCAGTGAGCTGAGATCACACCACTTTACTCCAGCCTGAGTGACAGAGTGAGAACCTGTCTCCCTCCACCCCCTGCAAAAAGTATAGTTTATCTTTCCATGTAAAAAATATACAAAACATACATACTCATTCTCCCTTTTTCTTTATTGAAAGCACATTGTGATGGCTAATTTCATCTGTTAACTTAAATGAGCCATGGGGTATCCAGATATTTCGCCAAACAGTTTTTCTGGGTGTTTCTGTTGAGTGTGTTTTTGGATGAGATTAAAATTTAAATTGGTGGACTGAGTAAAGCTGATTCCCCTCCCTAGTGTGGGTGAGCCTCACCCAATCAGTTGAAGGCCTGATTAGAACAAAAGGTCCGGCCTTCCTGATCCTTCCCAGAGTAAGAGATAATTCTTTCTTCTTCACTGCTTTTGAACTGGGGCACTGACATTTTCCTGGCTTTGGACACGAACTGAAATATTGGTTCTTCCTGAGTTTCCAGCCTGCTGGCCTTTGACTGGAAATGCATCATCAGCGATTCTGGGTCTTCAGCTTGCTGACTCAACCTCAGATCGTGGGACTTGTCAACCTACTTCATCATGTGACCCAATTCCTTATATTTATACGTTTTATATATATATATGTATATACATAACCTATAAAGAAGTATATATATTTCTACATATATCTTTTCTCCGGAGAGCCCTAATATGCATTCCATATGTACTCTCCTTCCTCCTCTTTGCTTTTTTAACCTAACACTATATTCTAGGAATCACTTTGTAGCAATATAAAGAGATATTTCTCATTCCTTTTGGTAGCTCCATAGGACTCCATAATATGGATGTAATCTAGCTTTTCCATCAGTCTCCTTCTGACAGACATTTAAGTCATTCCAGTTGTTTGCTATTGCAACTAGTGTGGTAGTTACTACAATTTATTCAACTATTTCCACACTGGTGGGCATTTAATATATCTCCAGGTTATTTTTTTTTTTTTTTACTTTACAAAAAATTTCATATAATAAATGCCTTTCTATACAAATAAATCAAGAAGTGCTATATAGAGTTCCCAAATGAGGTCATGGGTTATGTGTGATATGTGTATTTTTAATTTTGTTAAATTTTTGCAGAACTTGACTTTTTTTTAAAAAAGTAGTAGTACATTACATTCCCACTATCAAAATATGAGAGTTCACGTTATCCCATTATCTTTTCTAGTACTGGATGTTGTCACCTCTGCTAGTTTTTGTCAGTATGACAGGAGAAAATAAAATCTAATTGTTCATTTGCATTCCTTGACTATTAGTGAGGTTAAGTATCTCCACACATTTATTGGCCACTGAGATTTAGTTTCCTATGACTTGCCGATTTCTATCCTTAGCATATTATTAGATTGTCTTTTTCTAATTTGTGAGCCCTTGGTATATCAGAAATATCAACCTTCCTTTTCAAATTATACTAATTAGTATGTGGGCCCACAAAAAGTATCTTCAACCTTGCTATATACTATGGCAAGATAAAGCTCGCTCTTTTTGGGCATTCTACGTATGCTTAAAAGGCTGTGAAGTGAACTTCTAAAAGCTACAGTATCTGGTTTTATTTATCCTGACATTCGATAAGCCTAGCTGTCTTAAAATATACATTTCTGAAAGGAAGAGCCTCCCTCTCACCTCAATTTTATTATATCAAACATTACAGTTATTTTCAAGTAAAAAGCTATTTTCACTAATATGAAGATTGAAATTACAGTTGCCCCTTGAACACGGGTTTGAATTGCACAGATACACTTATACATGGGTTTTCTTCCACCTCTGCCACCCCTGAGACAGCAAGACTCCTCTCCTCCTCAGCCTGTTCAATATAAAGTTAATGAGGATGGAGACCTTTACCATGATCCACTTCCACTTAATGAATAGTAAATATATTAATATATTTTCTCCTTCTTATGATTTTCTCAATGTTTTCTTTTCTCTAGATTATTATTGTAAGAATACAGTATATAATACATTTAACAAACAAAATATATGTTAATCAATTGCTTATGTTATTGGCAAGTCTCTGGTCCGGTAGGCCATTAGTTATTTTCGAGGAGTCAAAAGTACATGCAAATTTTAGGCTGTGTAGGGGGTCAGTGCCCCTAATGCCCATGTTGTTCAAAGGTCAACTATCAATAAACTTACAAAATAATCAAGATAATAATGTAAACCTACATTATACTTCTCAAATTTACTAAAATGTGTGTGTGTGTTTATTTATTTGAGACGGAGTCTAGCTCTGTCGCCCAGGCTGGAGTACAGTAGCACGATTGTGGCTCACTGCAACCTCCACCTCCTGGGTTCATGAGATTCTCCTGCTTCAGCCTCTCAAATAGTTGGAATTGCAGACGTGTGCCACCACACCTGGCTAATTTTTTGCATTTTTGCTAGAGACGAGGTTTCATCACGTTGCCCAGGCTTGTCTCATATTCCTGACCTCAAGTGATCTGCCCACGTTGGCCTCCCAAAGTGCTGAAATTATAAGCGTGAGCCACCCCACCTGGCCATGTTCTTTTTTAAAGAGCCATCTTTCCTTGAACTTTTCATTTTCCTGTTTCAATCTAGGCTAATGGCCCATTAGGTATGCCATAAAACTATGGTTCTAAGATTCACCAACATCCTGTGACTTTCCTTCATCTTTCTCCTGTGCTGTATATATTGGTTACTGGATCTCTTGATTTTTAAAAATAATGTATTCCTTTACTTTGGTGGTGCCAATCTTTCAGTAGCTTTCTGAGAAAGAGGGCATGAGAAATGCATCTTTTGAGACTTTGCATGTATGAAAACATACTCATTATAACTACATATATACCTGAATATTTGTCTGGCACACAATTTTGGGTTTAGATGATTTATCCTCAGAATTTTGAAGTCATTTCTTTCTCCTTGTCTTTTGGCTTCAAACGTTGATTCTTGATCCTCTGTGACTTGCTTTTTCCCTCCCTCTCCACAGATTTTAAAATCTTTTAGAATCACAGTGATGTCCCTTTGTGCTATAGTCTGAATGTGTGTGTCCCTCAAAATCTGTATGTTGTAGCCTAATCTCCAATGCAATAGTACTAAGAAGTGGAACCTTCAGGATGTAATTAGGTCATAAGATTAGAGCCCTCATGAATGAGATTATATTGCCCTTATAAAAGAGGCCTGAGGGAGCTCATGTGCCCCTTCCCCATGTGAGAATGCAACAATAAAATGCCTTCTGTAAGAAATGCGCCTCACCAGGCACTGCTGGTGCCTTGATCTTGAATTTCCACCCTACAGAACTGTGAGATATAAATTTCTGTTGTTTATAAGATACCTAGTCTATGGTATTTTGTTATAGCAGCCAAAATGGACTACTAGACACTTGGTATGGTTCTTTTTTTCATTCATTGCTAGGCAGCCTAATGGGCCCTTCAATCTGAAAACTCATGTTCTTATGATCTAAGCAATCTTTAAAAATTTTTTTCAGGGGAAAATTTTCTTCCCTGTATCTTCTGTGTTGCTCCCATCCCTCCCCCTGAATTTCTACTGGTCACTTATGGAATTACCTGAAGTGATCCTTTAATTTTACCTTTTATTTTCCATCCATTTGTCTTTTTATTCTTTTTGGAAATCCTCCCAACTTTGTCTTCCAATCTTCCCATTAAATATTCAATTTTATAATATTTTATATTATATCCAAAAACTTCATTTAGTTCCTCAGATGTTCCTTTTTTTGCTCTTATTCTTGATCTTTTATTTCCCTGGGTGTCGCTCAGGCTGGGTCTCCTGAAAGCAGAGCCTGTGACAAAGGCTTATGCACAGAGAATTTTTGGGAAATGCAAGCCCAGGAAGGTGTACAGGATATGAACTAAACAGAGAAGGGAGAATTTTTTTAAAAAAATGACGTATTAGGGAGTTGGTTACTGCTCCAGGCAACTAGCCTTCAATCCCATGGGACTTACTGAGGAATACTTTTGAAATACTCTCAACTGTCTACTAAGGTATAAAACAGAAGTATTTATTGCACTCACAGGAGTCAGAATGGTGTTAAATTTCCCTCATCTCCAAATTGTACATACATAAGTACCAAAAGGTTTCCTACATTTCAGCTGGGGTGAAGAGAACGTCCAAGGCGGGAAGTAGGTTATCGCTTGGGCCAAAAAACAAGGCAATATCCAGTTGTAGTTGAGCAAAGCTGGTCAAGACTATGAAGAATTAGTTACTACAGCAGTGGTTGAAGTGGTGGGCCAAGAAGATTCTCAAGATAAGAGGTGTCTAATATAGTGGGGGATAAGTGATAACTTTTAATTTTAAAATGTTTTTTCTATTAGTTTATGTTGTTTGTTTTGGCCTCTACCTTTCACGTTAGAAGCTCTCCTCAAATGTTTGGTGATTTTTGGCTTTCTGCTCATGTGTGAGGCTCCTAAACACCTGACTGGAAGCTCTGGGTGCAAGGGAGAAGCTTTTCAACGAGGGGCTTTAGAGGAGGATGATACAGATGGTCCACATCAATGGGCAAGCTTAAAACATCATTAACTGTAGGTCTTTTCCCTTGGGCTAATCTCCCTAGGGAAGAATATGCTAGAATCTCCTGCTTGTGGACAGGGTAGAGTATAAGCCTGGCTACTAACAGTCTAGGAGCTGAGACAAAGTAGGCTGAGTTCCCACCATTGAGAAGGTATTTGGGGTAATTTCCAGGCTCTTAGTTCAGGGGTGAATGAGAGACAATTGCTAAAGTTTGTGATATGGTGAAGGGGATCTGACAGTCTATCTGCTTTGACATATACGACAATTTGATAACTGATAATTCTATCCACAGTTTCATTAGTACCTCTACTTCCTGAAGTCTTTCTGGATTCTGTGGTGCAAATCCACATGCTTTCATGATTATTCCACTGCTAACCTAAATTCCAGTTTTCTCAGGTTTGCTCAGTCATATACTACGTATTCACAAGCTTTCTAGTTTCGAATATTTTGTAGCTGTTATCACCTGTCTGATCCTTTTAGTGCATTTGGGTCCTTTAACACAAACTCTTTATTGTCAGTCTAGTGTGGTTTGAAAGAGCACAAATGTGAGTAAGTGTTTAACAATGTATGTTTAACCAGAAGTTTCTGCCTTGTTACTTTCCAAAGTATCAAAAAGTTTAAAAGCTAATACCCCTTACTGTGTATTGCCCATGAATAAACATTATGAGAGATGGACAACAGGAACAGTAAAAAGCTCACTTTCCCTCTTCCCATTTTGCTGTTGGCTCCTTGCTGCTTCTCAAACATCCCAAGCACGCCCCTGCCGCTGGGCCCTGCCATCTGTTACTTGCCATGTGGATTTACTCTTGCTCCACAAGTTCCCATGATGCCTTCCTTACCTCCTTCAGGTTTTTGTTCCAATGTTACCTCATCGGAGATGCCTCCTCCTACCCATTCTATAAATCACAGCAACAGCCCAACTCTCCTACCCCGCAACCCTACTACGCCCTATCTTTTACCCAGGTTTACTTTTCTCCATAGCACTTATCACCTCCTGACATATCATACATTTATTGTTTCACCCCACATGAATTTATGTTCCAACAGAATCTAGTTTGTTCCCTGCTCTGTCCTAGTCCCCAGAGCAATGCCTGGCACATAGCTAATGTTCAGTAAGTACTTGCTGCAGGAAAGAAACGAGGGAGGGAGGGAAGATGAGAGAATGGAGGGGGAGGAAGGATGGCTGGTTGTTGGGGCATTGTATGTGATAGAATATAATGGGAGATAAAACACTTTGGACTGTTTTTTGAAGTTAAAGTATGGCCCAGAGGTTTCCTTACTTTTGGCATATCCTAACCAAACCAACACTTAACCTTCCCATAATTTGTTTCCCCCAAAACAAAGAGAAAAGGAAAAGGGTGGGGTAGGGGTGAGGGGAGGGGGTACTGCTAGGCACTCTGTGTTACTGCATATTGCTCCATAAGGACAGGGACTTGGGGGCGCACAGTAAACACTTAATAAACATTGTCAAATGACTAAAGACCAGGTATCTCCTGAAATGTTCCACTTTGCATAACCTTTCTCTAGGACTTTTGCATATTTCTGAGCTGATGGCAATCCCAATAATCACAGATTAAATTTCCTATTATCGTAACACGCTGGAGAGCTTAGAGACAGATTAATTTTATTTAGAAAAAATAAAGTAACTTTTCTTATATCTTAGGGTTCTTGGAGTAAAATTCATACATGCTACAAGTCTATGGAGTGTTTCAAAGAGAACATTTGAGGAAGGAGAACTAGAACTGTAAGGAAAGCTTTAGTCTAACTGGAAAAGTAACCTCACTCACAGTTCATGGAACACCAAATAAAATGTGGGCCAATTATGAGAAACTAGAATAAGTGACTGTTAGGACTTAAGAAAACATTCGTTTAACTTTACTTTAGGATGAAACAGACAAGTAGAGCCCCAAGGGTTTTTGTATTCAAAATCAATTAGGTATTTGCTGAAATTATTTATTTTATTTTGTATTTTTTTTTTTAGTAGAGACAGGGTTTCACCATGTTAGCCAGGATGGTCTCGATCTCCTGACCTCGTGATCCGCCCGCCTCGGCCTCCCAAAGTGCTGGGATTACAGGCTTGAGCCACCGCGCCCGGCCTGAAAGTATTTTTTACCACCTGGACAAGAAGGAACAAGAGGCAAGGCTTAAAGCTATTTGTATAAAAAAGATTTTACATTTTCTCAATATACATTTTAGAAAGACTGTCGCCTCCCACTCCAGATCTCATCTTGCACAATATGCATAAGACAGACTGCTCCTGGTTTGTGAAATAATTTTCAGAATAATTTACTGAGTTTCTGAATATTAAAAACATAAGTATAAAATAAATCGACATTAACAGCTGCTTAATAGTGATAAAATATACTTTTATTTACTTTGTTGAGTCAGAGAGTTGTAAAAAAAATTATTGCTAAAGTAGATATCAGGCAAAAACAGAAAGGTGCTTTAGAAGTCCAGTTACCTTGGAGTTTATTTAAACTAAGAGAAAAAAGTCATAATGTTTTCATGCAATACATACTTGTTTCTTTAAATAACAATTGTGTGACAAATAGCAGAAGGAATTAAGGAATGCTGCACTTGTGATCCATACAAAACACCAACATTTTAGGTTGTACATAATTAAAGAAATATCTGAAATCCTTTTTAAAACACTGTAGTAGCTAATACATAGAGGCATGCCGTGGGTGGGCACAGGAATGCAGTTTAGAAAAGAAAAAAAAAAAATCACATAGGAACTACTCAATTTCTTTAAAATCACTGAGCAAGAAAAGCAACATTGAACTTTCATACTGATTTTACACAACTTCTATACAGTACCTTGACTTAAATCCAAGAGCAAAAGTTAAGACTCTCCTCCTCTATTTTTGGTAAACAACTGCATGGTAAACTTAGATGACTCTTCCCCCGGGATTTTACCTGGGAGTGGCCTTTTTACATTTTTATTTAAAAGAGGGCAGGTTTGGCACTTTTATACTGATGTCACCAATGTTAATATTTCTTGGGATCTCAGGAAGATTCATATTCTTTACAGCTGACACAGCACGGGCTGGAGCTCCCGCTAGGCCAGCCTGTATACAGAAGCAAATAAAAGAAAAAGAAAATGTACAACTCAGGTGTAGCTCATCATAAAACACTTACAATGGAAGACAACGATAAAAGATTTTCATATAACAAGCTTAGGGACCAGATGGTAGTTTGAATTGGTATGGAATGGTTACTTTGAAATACTAATCTATAAAGAGAAAACAGTGACACATTAAAAAATACAGTGAACACATGCAATGGTAACAATGTAAAGATTTAAATACAAATTAATGTGCACTACCACACAATATTCACACAATAAGACCTAAATCTTCACTTGTATCTTGATTTAACTGACATATAGCATGAAGCATGATTTACATTAGTTTCCTTATTAAATATCTCTTGCAATGATCATGATAGATTTTCTTTTGCTTTTAAAATCGCATTTATTATCAATATGTGCTGTGAAATAAAAATTGTAAGTAATAGATCGTGCTTGTTTAATTTCTTTTCTTAGGGATAAACCCTTAAAACATTTTAAAACAATAAAATTAGTTTTTTAAATTGTGGGGGCTCTTTTAAACTTTTCTAAGAAAGTTCTAGAACATTCAAAAAATAGGCTTTTAAGTAAAGCCTCAATCCAAAGAATATAGTTCTGCTTAAAGATGAAACTACAAGAAGAGGATCATTCCAACCCTTTGATGCATTAGTAAAAATATAATGATTAAAAATATTTTGTCATATAGCATAGATTGAGCAACATATATTCAGCTTACAGTTCACAAATTTAGAGAAAGAAGAGCATAAAAGCAAGAGGTAGTAAATATAAATAAATGAATTCTAAAATTTCCAGTAAGTACCATTAGTGCATAATACTTGGCTTTCCTATTAGTAGGAACATTTATAATTTGTGAAATAATTTTAAAAGAAAATATCCTTACAAATAAAAGAAAAATGTATATATATCATTTTTCTCACCTACATTAACAGCCTTCATATTTAAGGTTTAATTTATATACCAGTTACATTTCATTAATTTTTATTCAGGCTATATAATAAAGCAAAGTCAACAAAGACATGTGAGTTCAGTGGCATCATTTTGTACAAAAATAGACAACAAAAACGAATCTTCCACTTTGATTAGATTATATACAAGGCAATGTCCATCAAATTAGAAACACTAGCTTTAAGGTCCCTTTTCATAATTTTAGTTTTCTTTTCTTATGTAATCCTACCTTTGTTAATTAAAATAAAAATAATAATAAAGCTGTTACCTGAGAAAAATCTTGACTGATACAAAATAGGCCAGTGTAAACTATTTGCTAAATAAAGGATACAAACATTGTTAAGCAATGAAATAAAAGCCATGGATTATCAATTCAGAATTGGAAATAATAGAAAAATTAGTAGAATAGTATTAATAATAAGTATATTCTACACAGGCAATAAGGGTCATACAAATGAATAACTCCATACCCAACTAAATACTGAATAGGGCTGGAGAATTTTTATAATTTAATGGATGTTAGTTATTTTTGAGATGTACAACTAAAAATGTGATTGACCTCTATACTTATACCTACCTGAAGCAATGAAGTTTTTGTTATCCCCCCTTCCTTCCTGCTCCCCCAAAGATGTTGGAGATACAACTAAATAATAATTAAGGCAGCATGTATCATATTTGAAAGGGTCTTTAATTTGATTCCATTCCAAGTTAAAGGTCTAGCTACCAAAATTGAGAGTGGGTTGGGATCAAAGAAGAATCTAATTAAAAGAGGTTTACCATCTTTTGGCTTTGTTTTACCAGGAAGTATGTTGACTACTAAGGAAGAAAAATTTACAAAACTGCAGACGTCCTGGAGGTAGTATCATTTTTTAGACAGGAGGATTTTGTAATTTTTCTAGTTAAAAGACCAATTTGCCACTGTTTTTACTTTGGAATTTCCATAAAGAAGACAAATGATGAATTGACTATAGAAAAATATTGACAAAATATTTGAGTATAAATATTTTAAAAGGCATTAATTATTAAGGGATTTTACTATTGCAAGAGAAATTCTGTGTATCTGTGTATTTTACTGGACACTATGGTTTACACTTATAAATAGTAAACATAATTTTTTCAGTATTAAATGTACATGAAGCTCTCTTTTCCATAATATCCTGTACCATGAACAGCTAAAGCAAAAAAAAAAAAAAAAAAAATTAAAAAAATTAAAAAACGCATCCTGTTAAATTTCATTAGACTGACTTGTATCTTTGTGACCAAAGATGGTGTCGACTGTTGGCTGCTAACGAGAATACATAAAGTCAATACAGCAATTGATTTAAATAGCATATTTGTGCTTAATATGTAAAATCAAAAGAAGTTTCTAAGTACAACAAACTACAATTCTTCTAAACATAAGCAGCAAGCCATAGACATGCAAAAGATGGGAACTATTCAGAACACGCAAATGAATTAGGAGAATCAAATTATTTCTCAAGCATGTTCAATACTTTTGTGTAGTATGCCATGAATTTAAATGGTAGGAAATTTTAAAATTGTAATATGTACTTTAAGTTTTAATTAAACTAACATTTTAAAAAGAAATCATTACTATGCAAAATATAAAATGTGAAGAAAATATGATAATGACAATCGATCAATAAGTAGATGTTTAAACCAGCTAGCAATGTTTATATATGAAAATTTAGGGCAAAAAAAGACTTTATGTCACTCAGTCAACACCAGAATGGCTATAAAACAAATTTCATTTTCAGACATTCATGAAAGTGATGCCTGAAAACATTTTTATTAAAACATAAAGTAATTTTCCATTAGGGGATCAGTTTGCTGACACAAAGGTATGAAATAATTTTCATCTTGGTTAAGATATTTTTTTCTAGTAAGATACATTCAAAGCAACAAAGTAACTTTTACGTTAACACTGAACTTTTCAATGCTAAAACTTACAGAAATTAAGTTTACCTGACTTGTTAGCAGTACAGTAGTCCCCGCTTACCTGCAATTTCCCTTTCCATGGTTTCATTTACCCGTGGTTAACTGTGGTCTGAAAATAGGTGTGTACAGTACAATATTGTGATAGAGAGAGGACTTACTCACATAACTTTTTCTTTTCTTTTTTTTTTTTTTAGAGACAGGGTCTGACTCTGTCACCCAAGGTGGAGTGAGTGATGCAATCATGGCTCACTGCAGCCTTGAACTCCTGGGCTCAAGTGATCTTCCCACCTGTCTCCTGAATAGTTAGAACTATAAGTGTGCCCCACCCTGCCTAGCTAATGTAAAAAATATACATATCTTTTTGTAGAGACGGGGTCTCACTGTGTTGCCCAGACTGGCTCAAACTCCTGGCCTCAAGTAAATCTCCTGCCTTGGCCCCTTAAAGTGTTGGTATTATAGGCGTGAGCCCAGTGCACCTGGCCTCACATGACTTTTATTACATTATACTCTTATAACTGTTCTCTTTTATTATTAGTTGTTAATCTCTTACTGTGCCTATTTTAAAAATTAAATTTTATCGCATGTATATATGTATGTATGTATAGGAAAAAACACAGCATGTATAAGGTTCAGTAGTATCTACAGTTTCAGGCATCCACTGGGTGTTTTGGAATGTCTCCAACACAGATAAGGGGGGATTACTGTAAATACATTTTTAAACGTAAAATAAGATATTTCTGACAGTACAACATAGTTCTTAAAGATTTAAGATTATATAGTTGACACACAGCAGAAATAAAAAGAATGAAATTCTACTAGAGAAATAACTTGTTTCCATCTATGTTATACTTGAGCACCACCATGGCAGGTAAAACTGCAGCGACTACACCAATAAAAACAAATACATGAATCCAAAGCAGTTAAGAATATGAACTGGATGAAAGAATGAAGTACAGTATATAAAAGAATGATCATGTTTTCTCTCCCATGAGATTAAATAAATTAACAGAATTAAGAGAAAGAAAACAAAATGAAGTCTGCAAATATACCAAAATGAGGCCAAACAGATAGAGACTTATACAGACATACTCTTGGAAATTTCAAGCACTTGAATCACAAAGATAGTAATGGATGGATATGATTTGTTTTTGATTTTGTTTTTAAATTGCCAGACCCAAAAATAAACAAAATATGTGCAAGCAAAACTGAAAAAGCAGCATTACTAAAATATATTTCAAAGACCCTGAAAGCTCCCTTTTCTTCATGCAATAAACAATCGACTTTCTTGAAGGGAAAAGGAAAGTAATAATCTTGTTATTTATGTCATAAAATGTCATCCTACCATCTTAAAATGTCTTTTTTTTTTCAAGTTTGAAATACAGCATAATAAGATGGTAGTTGGAACAATCTGTACATATTAAAACCTTTACCCACCCTTCCTGCTGGAAGTTGCTATATGCACATTCATAATTTTGACCTAACAGCAAAGTGAAAGAACACCAACATTAATAAACACAATATTAAATGGTTTCAGACTCAAAATCATTAACAAAATAATGGCAGATTTTGAAAGCATGTTTTTGAGCAAAAAAGACAATGTCAACAGTTTAAAAGATTTTTCAACATGAGGTAGAATAACTTTTAATCTGGGGATATATAATAGGCCTGTTCTTTGCTTTAATGGCAGTGCTTTAATATTGCAATTATAAACATTTAGATATGCTCATGACAATTCTCTAGTGAGTAATAACTATGGTGTTTTACAGTTTTAACAAAATTAGAATGTTCAAAAATTTAAAAAACCTTCCAAATTATTAGTCATTTTGTATGGATTATCTTCAATTATAGCTTTAACATCAAACGTAGGATTTGCCTACATGAAAAAAAGAGAGCAGACTAATGACTTTCATGGATTTATTATTAATAGTTTTGACCATTACATGTGACCTCAAGGATTCTCACCATAATTTTTTACAAGTACAAGACAAATGTGTATGTCAAGGTAGAGAGGCAGAACCAACTCATGAGCTGACCATCTAACATCGGTATTAAAATACCGAGCCACTTTTCTCAGTCTCTACTCTTTGAAAACAGAAACTTGATTTTTTGTTTTTTTTTAAAAAAAGGCCAATTAACAGTTCTAGTAATGAAAGTTAATGGACCCAGGGGATTAGTGGTTCTTTGCTGGAAAATAGCAGTTTAACATAAATTATATACTGTAACACAGAAACTGGCAATAATTTTGCCTACTGGTGAGAATGAGACTGCTATGTATTCTCTATATGAGGGACAAAATAACATGGATAGAGGGACCAAAAATGGTACCCCAGTTTTGGGATATAGCCCACAACCTCAAAATAAGACACTATAAAGCCACCTGTACGTTACTACTTCTCAAACACAGCCAGAGAGTAAGTAAAAATTTAGTGGCTAAAAGGCAATGCTTTGTGATATCACCACAATCATCAATTCTCAGTGATGTTTTTCTAATTAGTAAGGTGCATACTCTAACTTCATAAGTTTACGTATTTTTTTCTCCATAGGACTCAATAAATTACTTTCATTTTGAAATTTTCAATCAGAGACCTTATAAACATTTCTTTTTCTTACATAGTTTTACACAAAAGAGTTGCTCATCACCACATACATGGAACTCTTAAAAAAGTGATTCACACAGTTAATTTATGATGTGAAAAAATATACAGGAAATATCAGAAGAAAAATTAGTTTTGTAAAACTAGAGGTCTATTAAAAACATTTCCAATATTTGCCAATATGCTTTGCAAAAATATTCAGGGTTTTTTAATCAATACTAACTAAAACATTAATGTATTTTTACTGATTCTGATTATGACATGTTTGGATGTCAGAAGGTCTGCTACAATGAAAACTCATTGTATTTTGGTCAATATATTTAATTCCATTTTTCGAGCATTCAAGTTTGAAATACAGTCAAGTTTTATAAGGTTTCTGATCTTATTTTCTGTTGGCCACTGTTAATATGCACCTGCAGGTCAAAACTGTAAAAGCAATTCTGTTAAGACTTTGGAACTGAAAACCATTTGAGGGGAAAAAGTACTATTTAACAGTCACTATTCTAAGCCTTCACTGCTTCCCATTTTGTATGCAAAACTCTGAAGGTTCAGCTTTTGGTTTTTAAATTCACAGCTTCCAAAACCCAGCAGGCAATTTTATGTTAGAATCCTAATTTAGAGATGGGAAAAAAACAAATCTGTGAGAGTTAAATTAAGATTGGTTCTGCTATATGATGCTCAAAATAAATTTTACATTTTTATACACAAAGTAAATTGTCATTTCTGCAAATGCAATTTGTCAGTTAGATGACAATGTTTAAAAAAAATTTAAACTTTCCTTTTACAATGCAGGCAGACAAAACAGAACAAACATGACATCAATGATATACTAGTAAAATACACTAAGTCCAATAAAAGATGAAGAAACTACAAGGAGAAACTAGAATGGAAAATAGGCTACAGGGACTATATGGGTTCATTAACACAAAGAATTTTTGAGTCTGGCCTAAATAATTAATTGCCTTTGACATCATTTTGCTTTCCCTTTGTTATAGCACATATTTCTGAAAGTCAGCAATACCTTGTCTACCTGTCCTGTCTGGGAGACTGAAAGATAAAGGTCTGTAAGAGAGAAGAATGGAAAGAGCTAGAAAGATCAGGATGTTCGGAAAAAAAAAGAGGACTGACTTTCAAAAAGTAGTGACTAAATTCAGACCCATTTATCCATCTTAAGAATAACATGAAATACATAAAAGCTAACAGATCTCCCCAACCCCACCCCTCTACCTCCACCCCCAGGGAGTCCTTTCATTCTTAGGCAGGTTCCTGAGTGCCTCTTATGCTTCCCCCGAATCCCATCAACCTCCCAGCTTAAACCCTCCTCTCCCAATATTCCAATGTTACAGTAAACCATTTTTCTATCAAAACAGAATAGATGGAAATACATTCAGAGTATATCTTTGCTTCTCTCTTTCAGGATCTGGGAGAGCTTTGCTCTACCTGTCTAGGTATTGGGAATTAAACTGATTCATTTCTTTCCATTACCAGAAATGTACTAACTTTAGACCAACATAATAAAAGCTTTGATTTCTGACAAAGCCCCCTAGATAAATGCATGTTATGTTTAAAAAGCTGTGTTTTAATTATACCCAGAATGATTTTTAAAGATAAATGATGTTCCTAAAATATTACTTAAATGATGTAAAATATTGATAACCAGTTCTTTTCATCAATCATGACATTCTCGATTTTAAACGAGTCTTTTTTTTGTTTATTTTTGGGATGGAGTCTTACTCTGTCACCCAGGCTGGAGTGCAGCAGTGCAATCTCGGCTCACGGCAACCTCCGCCTCCCAGATTCGGGCGATTCTTGTGTCTCAGGCTCCAGAGCAACTGGGATTACAGGCAAGTACCACCATGCCCGGATAATTTTTTTTTTTTTTTTTTTTTTGTATTTTTAGTAGAGACGGGGTTTCACCATGTTTGCCAGGCTGGTCTCAAACTCCTGACCTCAGGTGATCTGCCTGCTTTGGCCTCCCAAAGTGCTGGGATTACAGGTGTAAGCCACTGCGCCCAGCCAAACAAGTCTTTAAGTTTGTGCTTATATAAAAAATTTTAACTGAAATTTAGTAAGAAGATTAGTAAAAGTTTATACTTTGCTTTCAAGTAATTTTGGATTATTCTGCAGAGTAATATCTCTGGTAAATTTAACCAATTGAAGTAACATGGACATGAAACATATGAAAGCTTTTGACATTTCAGTGTTTCTGGAATAAAGCTAGATGTCGTTCAAACATACTTAAAATATATGAAAACTACTGAAAAATTAGTCATCATACTTTTCAGTGCTGTTTTAAAAAGATGATCAGGACTAAATGGCCTCACTTTGATTTGAAATCCGATTTCATAACTAAAATATTAGCAGACATTACATGTATAGAAAATATATAATTTTGTGGTTTATCTCCAATCAAACTTAAAACATACTTTCTTGTAAAAGACAAAAAAAGAGAAACTAATTTGGTACCAGATAACAATTATGTATGATGCAAGATGATCAGGGAATGAAAAATAGAAGTAATCACCAGTATTCTAAACTATTTTAAATAGCATTATTTCTCTGAATGGATTTTAAGTTACAGTATTCTTATAACTATTTCCACTGAAATGTAAATTACACTTTACTGCTCTTTATAGATAAGAAAAATTGCCTCATTAATGAAGTTTTATTCAACGATCAAAAAGCAAATACCCATTATGCAATAATTATAGGTCCTTCATGGCTTTCGTCAATATAGCACATTAACCCATTTATGTCGGAGGTTGCAAACTTTTTTTTGTGAAAAATCAGACCTTGGGGATGACCTTGAACAGTAGGATACAAACAACTCCCACAAGCTTAGCATTCCAATAATGGAACACTAGGCATAAATGTGTTAAGTAGCAGAAGAAAAAGAAGGACCACCACCAATGAAAAGGAGTTAAGTACCTGGAAAGGTGAAAATTCCAGACAGCTGGTCATATTTTTTATAGATGATTATACAGAATTCACAAATTACTAGATACTCATTCATTATACCAGTTATTAAAGGACTGCATCACTGTTTGTCCCTTGCCATTTAAAATCTATAACCATACAGTTTTGCAAAGCAATGTTTAACAAATGACACATATTTTAAGTTCTTTTAAAACTTTAAAAGTAATAGCTCAGGGTTTACAGTAATCTTTTCTTTACTAAATAATATATTGCAAGTCAGTTATACTAAATTAAATTATGAGTCTTTTTCCTTGTCCTAAAACAAAATTTTCTCTATTAACCTAATTTATGTTTTCCACTTTCAAAAGCCAATATTTTAGAAATCGGCTATAGGACGAACAAAATATATAGTTACTTAAGAGAATCTTAGCTCTAAATCACCATTATAAACTTCTCCTTTGGGAAACCAACAGGAATGGGAAATTGAGAGAAAAATGCAAGACTATTTTAAATTTAAAAAAGAATATTGGAAAATGTTTTTATAAGAAAGCTTCAACTGTTTCTAGATTTCAAATTTATTCTTCATTCTGCGTTTTCTTCAATTAAAATGGGCACAGAATTGAGTTAAACTGATCCTTTAAAACGTCAACAAGATAAATTTTTCAGAACTCACCTGTTGTAAATTAATGCCAGTGTATTTTTAATACCTTGATGTTTTCATAGTAATATTTACTTTAAATCAACAGAACATCTGAGCTTAACACTAATAATTATAAATAAAGTTTGTTTTTTCCAATCTGAGTTATGACTGCAAATACCAAATGTAGTATCCTCAAACCAGCTGGGTGGTGAATGAGATATCAAAAAATTATTGATTTTTTTTTTTTTGAGATGAAGTTTCACTCTGTCGCCCAGGAGTGCAGTGATGTGATCTTGGCTCACTGCAACCTCCATTTCCGGGGTTCAAGTGATTCTTGTGCCTCAGCCTCCCGAGTAGCTGGGATTACAGGTGCGCTCTACATGCCCAGCTAATTTTTTTTTTTTTTTTGGTAAAGACAGGGTTTCACCATGTTGGCCAGGCCAGTCTCGAACTCCTGACCTCAAGTGATAAAACTATTGATCTTTCTAAACCTCTGCTAGGGTAATAAACAACCCAAATAATGTGAACCCAGGCGGCTCAGCTACAGCACCTGCTACTGATATTCAGACTAGTGCTTGAGGGAAGAGTCACTAAAATTCTGAAGTAGGGTTTTATACAATGCTAAAGTGCTGGTTGTTCCTCATTTATCCAATCTAAGGTTGAATGTAACAGCAGAAAGTTAGCTAAGTATAACAAACCAATCCTATAGAATGCAATAAAAACCATGGATATATATGTACCAATGTCTAAAATATGTGACTTAACTAACTTGTCAGTTAAATCTTAGGGAAAGATCTAGAATTAAAAGATTAAGGTATTGAATTTCTTTTTTGAATGTGAACTCAAACATGCTAGGCATTTATTTATAACTTGAAACATTACTTACTTCCTTATAAGAATTCCATTTCCTGTCCTTGCCCTTTCCAGAAGTAGTTTTGTAACACAAAATTTATATATCTTTAAAATATTAGTTCTAAGACTTCCTTGATAATTACTGACTAATGTTTTACAAAGCAAATATTAGATCCCATTATTCAGATAATTCTTTTAAGCAATAAGATTTGGAAATGTGCTTATTACCCAAGGCAGCTATGACCGTGGCTAAAGAAGAATACACAAAGCTGTTTGGCAGATAATAGTCACAGAACCTTTAGCATACTAATATGTGTATATTCAATTTTTTAAAAACTGAATAAGCATAACGGCTGAACCTAAAGTGTGATACTGAAGGACAAACAGTGAAAGCTACAAATCATGCGTAATCTGTCATCATGCTTAGAACCTTTCTTAACTACAGCATTTTCCATTCTTACCTCAGATTTTTCCAGCTTATTTTGTGCATCAATTTGTGTAACAATCTCATTCATGTTTGTCTCCAATACCATTCCCCCCATCACCATTTCTGCAAGAATATTGTGAACCTAAAGGAAATAAAAGAACATATACCCATAAAGAAAACTGACTAAAAAGAAGTTTCATGATTCACTTTTTGTTTCAAACACCACTTCGTCTATATTAAATGTATGAGCGGTAAAAACAACTTGGAGTAAAGGCTCATAATCCACTTTCATCACTACTGTGAAGTCCTAGGCAGTTATATAATCCCCTTAAGTTAATAGGCTATAAAATATTAAATTAATGAGCTTAATAGGCTATAAAACAAAAACAATAATAGTAGCTTCATAGGACTGTTGAAAGGAATAAGGTAATCCAACGCAGTACTCAAAACAAAGTAAATGACCAGTAAATATTAACTACCGTTCTTATTATTATTATGTCAAATTTAATACTAAAATATGATTTATAAGGGTCTTTTATGCCAGATTCTTAGCCAACAATAATTAGGTTGTTATTTTACACTCATTGTACTTAATGAAGCAATGTAGTACAGTACTTCTAACAGGTTCTAGATTGGAAAAAGGTAAAATTTTTAAAATTGTGGGTACTTTAATAGTGCTTTTACCCCCAAATCCTCTACACATGTAATACTCAGATTTCTTCTCATAAATACATCTTATAATGACTAAAAATGGTGTCTTCTGTTGGGGAGTAAAAATATAACTTCATGTCTTTTCATAAGGTATTATTGGATCAAAAAAATCAACAATTCAGGGCTGAATTACATTTCACAGAAGAATCTACTCTGCTATATATATATTTTAAAATAATGTGGTAAGGTTAGAAATGGAGACTCCAAAATTAGATAAGCATGAATACTGACTCTACCACTTACTACTTGTAGCCCTTGAGCAGTTACTTCAGCTCTGAGTCTGTTACCTTATTTACAAAACAGAGACAGAAATAATATAGGCACCTCATAGAATTATCATAACAATTACATAAATAATTCATGTAAGTGCTTAGCACAGAACTACTAAGTATTATAAGGTTTTTTCCAACAAATTCTTTTTAGGAGTTAAATATATATAATTTGATTTAAATTTCTTTGTAAGATTTCATGCAAATTTATTCATAATTTTAAAAATATCCCTGGAGGCTAGGTATGGTGGCTCACACCTGTAATCCCAACACTTTGGGAGGATGAGGTGGACAGATCACTGGCAATATGGTAAAACCCTGTCTTTACAAAAAATGCAGAAAATTAACCAGGCATAGTGCCTCACGTCTGTACTTCCAGTTACTCGGAAGGCTGACCCAGGAGGACTGCCTGAGCCTGGGAAGCGAAGGGTGCAATGAGCCAAAATCACAGTACTGCACTCTAGCCTGGGCAACAGAGTGACACCCTGTCTCAAAAAAAAAAAAAAAAAAAAATCATTATTTACTATTTTTCATTTTGGAAATATGGACACCTCATGCACAAATTTTGAAGACAAATTTATATAAATTACTTTTCCTAGCCAACCAAACCAAACCAGACATCACAGTGTTTTGAAAACTACCGTAACTTAAAAAAAAAAGTAGAATATAGGCAAATGACTAAAAGTTCATACAGAAACTTACGTATGAACAACAATAGTCTCTACCACAGTCTGCATCCGTTATTAGGTCCCTTTATCCAAAGCTAATCAGTCAGCTATATCTTAGGTATCCTAGAAAACTTGCTGTGCACATACTTGTTATACATGTGTATACGCATATCTAATTTACACAAATGAGAACATATTATATACGTTAATTTTTGCAGTTCTGCAAGAAAATAAAGAATTGAAAGTTAGAGTCAGGAAAGAATGAGAAATTAAGTTAGGAAAACCATAAAAGAGACTGGTGACAAATGAAACTGTATTGGTAAGAGCAAACGAAAATACAAAAATTTAAAACAGTGAATCAACATTAATTATTAGACATATATTTGTATAATGAGATCTCTCACTGATATCTGTCAGAGAAGCAAGTTGCAAATATGGAAAATGAGAAAGCCAGAAGAAATTCTATAGTATTGTACTAGATTCTGAGGTATTAAGAAGTGGTCAATGATTTTTAATATACATATCAAGATCTAGAAACAGCTGTGTGTGTATACACACATCTATTTCCCAGTTCAGTTCACTAAGAACCAGGACTCATGTCACCCCAGCAACAATGAGCACACACAGTGCCCAAATTGTCATTTCTAAACATCATTCTCCACTGAAAGAAGCCAGGATTCCTTGGAGAAATGGCTGACTTAAGGGCTGGAGCAGAAAATATATAAGATGCTCTGTTCATTGAAAAGGCCAAGAAACAATGAGCAGCTTCATAATTACGAGCACCTCTAGACTGTGGTTACTATAAACTATCTCCAGCACAAAGGAATCAGGGCTCCTAGCAAGATGGGCAACTTGAACATAAAAGAAAATAATGTCTGCAATTGACTTAAATCAAATACATTAAAATTTTTATGTCATAGGATACTAAAAAACTTAAATGATCTTTTTTGGTAGATATTAGAAAAGCAACCAGTTATGAAAATTGGTAAATTAAAAAAAAAAAAAAACACTCTAGAATTTATCTGGCCTTTCCTATATAAACTGTGCCTTTTATTTAAATCCATCTTTGTCTTCAATGAATTATTTCATTCAATGTGTACTTTTAGTGTATTGAATATTATTTCTACCTTTAATTATACTTTCTCTTTTCTCCCAATATTTGTTAGTTTGATCTAATTTTATTACACTATTCTCTTCCTTTTAAATATAAGACTCTACTGTGCTTATACTTCCCATTAATAAATATCTCTCCCTCTTAAATGACTTTATTATTATTTATAAAACAAATATCAAGTCTTTCTAGATCACTGAGACCTTGTTTTCCTACTAAAATACTTTAATTATTCCTCATTCTTTTTTCTCTCAATTGGATATGACCCTCCAAGTACTTGTATAATACATGTTAAATGCATCCTTCAAAGTCTCTTATCTTCTTCATATTTTCTATCTTTCAGTCTTATGCTTTGAGATTATTTCCTACACTTGATCTTCTACCTTTAATTCAAGCCTCAATTGTGACTACCGTCTTTAAAACTTTTCAGTCTGAAAAAGTCTTTTCAAGCTCAAGAAGACTTTTCCAAATCTTAAGTACTTTTTAAATCATTTTAAAATTTCAAGTGAGGCCAGGTAGTGGCTCACACCTGCAATCCCAATGCTTTGGGAGGCCAAGGCAGGAGGATCACTTGAGGCCAGGAGTTCAAGACCAGCCTGGGCAACACAGCAAGACCCCAGTCATACCAAAATAAATAAATTTTAAAATAATAAAATTTCAACGGTTACTCTATCTTCTCCAGTAGTTCTTTTCCATGGAGCGTAATTTCTGATTGTTCAATGTGTCCATCTCTCTTGTTCAGATGGCAGTGCTTTTTTTCCTATTGGCTTACTGTGCTCAGGGCTGGCCTCCAAGATGTTATTAATGACTAGCTCCTTTATTTGGTGAAAGTAAAAGGAGTCTCTCATTCTGTGCCTGTGGTTAAAGACCAGGCTATCAAAATCCTCAAGAGGGACCAGGTTGGAGGAAAACACTCTGCTCTTAAGTCTTCATTTTCTCAGCCTCAAGGGTAGGAAAGACACTTGGGCCTCCAATCAGATCTCTACACTAATCACTTGTGGAGGCAAGTGGGGGAATGCAGAGAGGAGAACAGAGTATATTAATAGCCGTCATTATCAAAGTCATACATCCTCCAAATCAAGCCCTGCACAGAATCTTTAGCTGTCTCATTTTGCCTTGGATTTGGATGCTTTGTTCCAATACGGGCAACACGGGGCCACCCAATTGAACTCACACTATACAGGAAATGGGCAGATAACTCAGCAGCTCCTCCCAGCAACTCCATAATAAACATGTAGTCTAAGTAAGAAACAAACTGAATTATTCATATTTTAGGATTTTAGGGGTAATACACAGCATAACTTAGCTGCACGTGATAAAGGGTCTGACTCCATTTTTGATGTTTCTCTGCTCACAGCCTTCAAGTTCTACTAGTTCCCATTCCTCTTCCGCTTCGTATCTGGGCAAGCTGTTAAGAAGGTCTGGGTGCTCCTTCCTTTACACTAGTGGGAAGTTCAGACTAGCTAAGACCTGGCCCACATGCACAACTCCTCACCCCACTCCCACCACCAAACCACCAGAAAACCCAAGCCCGGTGTTGTTCTCTGCTTTCTCCAGAAAGCCTCATTATGTGAGTAATAAACCTTTTCCAAACCTCTTAGGGCACCTGTGACATTGTAGTCTCTACATCCAAGCCAACTGTGAGTAGGGGCGGGTCTGTCCCACTGCTTCAGGGTGACCACACTAGCCTATGTGATTGATACAGCTATTAGCATGTAAAGATTTATAAAAAGAAACTGGTAACAACCACAATAAAAGAAAATGTGTGACAGTGGTTTACAGGTTGGACGGCTGGCTACATGGAAACTGTTATATTTGAGGCTAGGAAGTTAATGATGCATGTTTGTAGTGGCAAAATATTTGGTACAATTATCATCTGTGATACCTTGAAAAGTAGATAAATTTACCCAATGAAAACTTTTTTTCTCTCTGACATAGAAACTAACAATGTTCTGGATAGTGGCAGCTCTGTTACCACTGGATCCCAAAATGACGGCATGTGGAATACGATAAAAATACTGCGTGAATAGGAAATAACCCTTTTTTGTTTCAAGGGGTTAACATTGTCATGTTTGCTACTGCAGCAAACATTAACTCATCCTGACTGATAACAAAAGGGGTATTCTCTATAACGTTCTCTTTTCATCCACTCAGTTGTGACCCAGAAGCAGTCTGAGGGTTGTGTGCAAACCTCTCTGTCTTGCCTTTAAGAAAATGTGAGCCGTGACCGGGCGCGGTGGCTCACGCCTGTAATCCCAGCACTTTGGGAGGCCGAGACGGGTGGATCACGAGGTCAGGAAATCAAGACCATCCTGACTAACACTGTGAAATCCCATCTCTACTAAAAAAATACAAAAAAATTAGCCAGGTGTGGTGGTGGGTGCCTGTAGTCCCAGCTACTCGGGAGGCTGAGGCAGGAGAATGGCGTGAACCTGGGAGGCAGAGCTTGCAGTGAGCTGAGATCGCGCCACTGCACTCCAGCCTGGGCGGCAGAGAGATACTCCGTCTCAAAAAAAAGAGAAAATGTGAGCTGAGTCAGTCAGAAGATTCCTACTGCTGGAAAGTCCAGAGCGCCTTAAAAGTTGAAATTTAAAAATAAATATATATTTTTTAAGTTGAAAATAATTTTCATCAAAGGGCTGAAAGCAAAGTTAGCAGTGTCTTGGAGAATAGAAAGGAAATACTTATTTGATCTCTGACTCTTGGTATCCTAAAACTTTTGTCTCCTTGCCTTGAAAAAATAAAACAAGATCTTAGCCCAGAGAAAAGAGAGACAGTTAATTTTGGCAGGTTCTAAAATAGTGATATAGTGTTGTGTAAAATGAACAGGCTACACAAAATACATATTGTATGATTCCATCTTTATTGTTTTAAAGACGTATTTGTTTAAAGATTATTTGTTTTAAAGATGTAAAATCAGGAATTATATATATTCTAAAATGTTAACACTAGGCAATCTCTGGGATAGGGATGATTTTCACATATTTTTCTCATCTGTATTGTTTGATTTTTCTAAAATGAATGCATACTAATGAGAAATAAAAGTTTTAAAAACATTTTGTATCATGTATGGAAGTTGCAGATGAGTACAGCTTAATTTTCTTCAAAATTTTTATTCTCTTTCTCTAGTAAAAAAATACAAGAACCTTACTCTTACCACCACATTTCACAACAGAGTCCTCAATTTTCTTAAAAGATGGCAAATGTATTTATATAAGCTAATGATGACCTCTCAGCAGTCATTTTAAAACACAGCTTTCTAAAAATTTTAACTATGTACCAAAACATAAATTTTTTTCTTTTTTGAGACAGGGTCTCACTCTGTCACCCAGGCTGAAGTTCAGTGGCACAATCATGGCTCACTGCAGCCTCAACCTCCCCGGGCTCAGGTGATCCTCCCTCCTTAGCCTCCCAACCAGCTAGGACTACAGTCGTGTAACACCACACCTGGCTAATTTTTGTATTTTTTGTAGAGACTGGGTTTTGCCATTTTGCCCAGGATGGCCTTAAACTCCTGGGCTTAAGCAATCCTCTGGCCTCAGCCTCCCAAAGTACTGGGATTACAGACATGAGCACCTGCACCTGGTCTTCAAAACATAATTTTGAATATTGTGAACCCTAATGACTAAAAATAACAAGAGTCTTTGTAAGTGTGAAAAAGCATTAGACATAGTAATTAGAGAAAAACAGCAGAACACTAAAAACAGACTCATAAACATATCATGTTTAAGTACTCTGTCCAAAGTGAATTAATTTATAAAATCAAATCACTTGGTAAATGAGAGATATGATCTAGAATATTGGCTAAAGAGAAAAGTATTTTTTTGACATTCGCAAATAATGAAATTCATTCCTTGTACTTTGATTGTGATGCTGGTTACATGTACTATACACACTTGTCAAATCTTAGTTTTGTAAGCTTAAACTTGTTGACTTTTAACACCTGTAAATTATGCCTCAATAAAGCCAATTTTTAAAAATCACACTGCATTTTTTTTTTTTGCTAAAATTTTCGGACTACCTTATTCAGTAGTTGAATCACTCATAAAGAATTTCTTAGATTATACAAACTTAATACAGAATAAAATCTGCACATAGTGCAAGTGGAATCTCTTCCTCCTAAGTTCCGTATCACAAATATCTACCAATACTGGTAGAAATCTGTCATTCTTTCTCTCACCTCCAGCTTTCAATAAGCCAGCAAATCCTATCACTTCTACCTTCTCCCAAACCTCCTCTTAGTGTTTTACCTTCTTTCAAACCTCATGGTAGTGTCTCAGTCATTTCTTTCTGGACTACTGCAGTAAACTCTTAATTGACTTCCCTGTGTTTAATTTCTCCACCTATCAATCCAATCTCCATAACACAAGAAAAAATCATTCTATCAAAAAAATATACAAATAAAGCAATAATAATGCCAGTAAAAACCTATTTAAAAACATTAAATTACCTCACAATAAAGTTCAAAGTCATGGCATTAATGGTTCTTTTAAATTAGGCCTGTTGATCAATATCAGTCCCTCCTCACAAAAAGGCCTATATGTTGTATCTCTGCCAGTAGGACCATCCTCTCCTTTTCTATGTATGAAATATCTACTAATCCCTTAAAAATCCAGTTTAAATGTAATTTCCCCCCTTCACAGTCTCCTAGGGAGAGGTAAGTGGTTCAGCTGTGTCCCCATTAACATCCTGTACATACTATTATTATTTGTTAATGCCACTGTTTCCGCCCTTAGATGCGAACTCCTCTAAGGAAGGATCTGAATCTTCTCCACCAAGCACAAAGCCTGGCTCACAGTAAAAACAATTTATGAACTGAATAAATAAAAGAATAAAATAAAAGAAAAAAATAGAATTATTCATTAAAGCCACTTTTGCTATGACAATTATAAGTTAATGTTTTTTTAAAAAAGCTTAGATGTGACAATAGAAATAGTACCTTGTCTACATGGAAAATCAAATCCAGTTCACAGACATTTTCAAAACATTTGTCTAATGTTTCCACAAATACCTATGGAAAAAGAAAAACGGTTTTGAGAACTGTTTAAATTCATTCAAATCTGTTATCTATAAGGAAGGCAATTCTTAATTATGAACTAAAATTTTGTATTAAACATTTATCTTTTTCAAACTAAAAATTGTATTAAATGCAAAAAAAGTAAAAAAAGAATAGAGTCCTAAAAATACCAAGTTTAACTACAGATAAACTACTTTTCCATACGTAAATATAGAAAACAAAGTAAACTTTTTTTGAAAACCACTAAAACTGGAAAGTCTTAGCACCATTTCTTACAAAATCACTTAAAAATACTCAACTAAGTCTCCTTATTTTGACATGAGTAGGGGAAGAAAGCTCATTAGGAAATATCTATCAAGAGAGGCGAGGCACAGTCCAACTCCCTACTATATCTAATGTAGCCAGTAACTTTTAATTATCAAATCAGTATAAAAGACCACTAAAAACTACTTATGGAAAAAGCACAGACTTTGGAATCAGACTTACCTGGGTAGAAACTCTAAAATGAGTAACTTGTATGACCTCGTGTGGAAAAGAGTCACCTCAGCAAGCTTGCATTGTTCAAACTCTGCACATTCCCATAAATGGACTGTTTTCAGGACTAGCCCTTGGCCAGCTCCTGAGAACTAAGCTCCGACCTTTCAGAAAGCTGTCCGATTAGAGTGTTTTCGTGTGCTGGAGGTCTTGGGCCATGCTGTACCAGTATGAGCAGGTACTTTGTGTTAATAATGTTGATTTACAGTGAATATAAGTTTTTTCTCTGAGGATCTGAAGGTTAAGTAGCCAAGGTCAGTCATGCAGGCATGACATATCTATGTGACTGACCCCCAGGGTAAACTTCCCTGGTTGGGAATACTCTGTACACCTTATCACATATTTTGGGGGAAATTAAACATGTCCTGTGTAACTCCAGTAGAAAGGAACACCTGACAGCTTGCAATTGGAGTCTTCCAGACTTCATCCCATGTGCCTTTGCTGACTTTACTCTGTATCCTTTCACTATAATAAACTATAGCATGAATATAGCAACTTCTGAGTCCAGTGCATCCTAGTAAATGATTGAGATGGTCTTGATGATTCCTGATGCAAACCTTCAAAAATCAGTCTCTTAAATTCCACACTGCATAGTTGTCACCAACTATTCTATTCCCATTTCGATTCTCACCACCCCTTTCAGTGGTAATTTCAAATAAAGTGACCAATTTATCATCCCAAATGGGGTAGCATTAAAAGTAAAAAGAAACAGCTATTAATACTAAATTATATAATAGGATGCAATATTGTTATAATGTAATAACAGCCTGGAACAACAGCTATAAACCAGGACTATCCCTAGTTTATTGAAATGAATAGTCATCCCACTATTCACAGGTGATCCTATGGGGAAAGGAGTAAAATGTAAACAAGAGGCTTCTTGCTATAGTTGCTCCTACGTAGGGCACCTTTCTACACATCCACAATCCAAGGTTCCTTCCTGGCATCAATGTTAGATGGTTAAGTGGACATGTAACTACAGTTCATCCTTGAACAACATAGAGTTTGGGACTCCAACCTTCCAGGCAGCTGAAAATCCATGCATAACTTTGACTTCCCCAAATCTACTAAAAGTTTACTGTTGATGGAAGCCTTACCAATGACACAGTTAATTAACACATATTTCATATTTCACAAAATATGTGAAATAACGTTTTCATGCCTGCTGGGGTACAAGTTCATGAAATTTCCCAAAAATTTCCTTTTCTTGCTGTTCAACAGTCTGTATGCTGGATCCACTTATCTTGAAATGGAAAGCAACCACAGCTGCAGATCTCAATTTAAGGTACATACCAAGTGATTCAACTTTTGCTGGTAATGTCATGACATTCTCTGCTTCTTGGGGGCACTTCTACCATCACTAGTGGCACTTGGTATGGGAGTTACCATGGTGTTATTCAAGGATTATGATATTGAGTAAACTTGATGAAAAATACCTAAGAACCAGGAGAGATTACTTTTTGCTCATGGGGACATAGCATTTAGCAGGACATAGCAATTTAAGCAGATACTCAAAACACTTGACCTCACCACAAGGAGGTGACAACAAAATTATTATAGTTAATATATACAGTTAATTTTGTCTAGCTATAATTTATTTTAATTTCTGTGGGTACACAGTAGGTATATATATCTGTGGGGTACATGAGATGTTTTGATACAGGCATGCAATGCACAATAATCACTTCAAGGAAAATGGGGTATCCATTCCCTCAAGCATTTATCCTTTGTGCTACAAACAATCCAATTATACATTTTTACTTATTTTTGTATGTACAATTCAATGATCATTGGCTATAATCACCATATTGAGCTATCAAATAGTAGGTCTTATTCATTCTATTTTTTTGTATCCATTAATCATCTCCAACTTTCTCCAACCCCCCACTACCCTTCCAAGTCTCTAGTAACCATCCTTCTACTCTCTCTGTCCATGACTTCAATTGTTTTGATTTTTAGATCCTAAAATTAAGTAAGAACATACGATACTTGTCTTTCTGTGTCTGGCTTCTTTCACTTAACATAATGATCTCCAGTTCTATCCATCCATGTTATTGCAAATGACAATATCATTCTTTTTGCTAGTACTCCATGTGTATTCATCTGCTGATGAACACTTAGGTTGCTTCCAAAATACACAGAGCTGCAACAAATATGGGAGTGCAGACATCTCTTTGATATACTGATTTCTTTTCTTTTGAGTGAGCTGGATCCTATGGTAGCTCTATTTTTAGTTTTTTGAGGAACCTCCAAACTGCTCCCCATGGTGGTTGTGCTAATTTACGTTCTCACCAAGTGTACAAGGGTTCCCTTTTCTCCACAACCTTGCCAGCATTTATTATTGCCTGACTTTGCATATAAGACATTTTAACTGGGATGAGATGATTATTTTACTGCAGTTTTGATTTACATTTCTCTGATGATCAATGATGTTGAGCACATTTTCACGTGCCTGTTTGGCATTTGTATGTCTTCTTTTGAGAAATGTCTATTCATATCTTTTGCCCATTTTTTGGTTGAATTATTAGGGTGCATGCAAGTCTGAAATCCAGTGGGGGAGTCAAATCTTAAAGCTCCAAAACGATCTCATTTGACTCCGTATCTCACACCCAGGTCACACTGACGCAAGAGATGGGCTCCCACGGCCTTGGGCAGCTCCAACCCTGTGGCTTTGCAGGGTACAGCCTCCCTCCTGGCTGCTTTCACAGGCTGGTGTTGAGCGTCTATGGCTTTTCCAGGCACACAGTGCAAGCTGTCAGTGGATCTATCATTCTGGGGTCTGGAGGATGATGGCCCTCTTCTCACAGCTCCACGAGGCAGTGCCCCAGTACGGACTCTGCGTGGGGGCTCTGACCCCACATTTCCCTTCCACACTGCCCTAGCAGAGGTTCTCCATGAGGGTCCCATCCATCTGTATCCTTTGTAATATTCTTTATAATTTATAATAAGTGGGTAAATGTGTTTCCCTGAGTTCTGTAAAGTGCTCTGGGAAATTAATCGAACTGAGGAGGGGGTTCACAAGAATCCCAACTTACCATCACTCAATCAGAAGTACAGGTCACAACCTACTACTTGCAACTGGCATCTGAACTGGGGGCAGCCTTGTGGGACTGTGTCATGGGATCTGATACTAACCCCATGCAGACACTGTCAGCACTGAATTATAGGACACCTAGCAGGAGAACTGCTTGGTGTGTGGGGAACAAACTCCCACACATCTGGTGTCAGACGTATTGTACTGAGTGACTGTGGGGATAGAGGCGAAAAACCATCTTGTGTTTTCCTTTTACAACAGGTCAGCCACAAGTGAGATTTTAGTTTAACTTTTTGGTAGGTAAAAAATTAGTATCATTTAGTATCCACCTAAACTCCCAACTTTATTTATTTCTCCTCAAGGCCTTGGTGACATGGTACCTGAAATGACTTTATTCATCCTAACTAATTCAGATACATTTTTCCTCTTTGATACAATGGACTCCTGTTATGAGGACTGAATGGGGTAATGCTGCTTGAACACAGAGTAAGCAATGAACCAATATTAACTTTTTGGAGCAAGTAATAATAGGAGTGAAAAGAGGAAAATTCTCGCTGTTACCAGGGTAGCCCTAATGAAATAGTTGAGAAAGTTCTTTTTCTTACTGTTTTGCTTTAGACCCCTATTAATAGGCACATCTGCTTAAAGAAACTAGACAGCCTGGGATGATACCAGGGCTCCGGAAACAACTCAAGTTACTGGTGACATTTCCATTGCGAAAGAAGAAAATATTTACTTTGAAAATAGTCTTTAACTTAGAAATCATTTGAATACTTATTTAGAAAATCATAGTTAAAAGTTATGGAAAATAAAGCCATTGAAGTTCTACCCGCTGCTTAAATTTTTACTTAAGTGTAACTTACACATAGAAAAGTACAAAAATCGTAACATATAACATAAATTTTCTGTATAATCAACACTCAAATCATGTTTTAACAGCATTCTAGAAGCCTTCTCAGAGTCCATCAGTCACTATCAACCATCAAAGGGAACCAATACCCTACTTTCTAACACTATGAATACATTTTATCTATGTCTGAACCATATTAAAATGAGATCATAGGATATATGCTCTTTTGTGAGGGGCTTCTTCATTGTTATCTTTGTGAGATTTATTCAGGTTATTACATAGTACAACAGCTAATCATTCTTAGTTGTAGAGTATGCCATTGAATTAGAATATCACAATGTGTCCATTCTACTAGTGATATAAATTTGGGTTGTTTCCAGTATGGTGCCATTACAATTAGTACTGTTAGGAACATTTCTTACACATCTTTTGGTGAACATATATATATATATATATACACACACACACACACATATCTACTGACTGTATACTTGGAATAGAACTGCTAGGTCAAAGAGTCGTGTAGGTTAAGCTTTAGTATATAGTGCCAAATAGACTTTCAAAACAATTATGCACTTAGACTTTAAACAGCAGTATATGAGAGTTTCTGCAGTTCTATAGCCTTGTCACCACCTTATGTTACCCATCTTTTAACTTTAACTATACTCAAGGGTGTGTGGTGGTATATGATGATATTAATTTGTACTTCTCTGATATAAGACCATGTACCATTTCATCTGTCTTACCCATTTAGATATCCATTTTCATCATGGCTGTTCAAGATTTCTGCTCATTTTCTATTGGTCTTTTTATCATTATTTTTTCTTAAATATGGTCGCACTATGTTGCCCAGGCTGGTCTCAAACTCCTGGGCTCAAGCAATCTTTCTATCTCAGACACCTGAGTAGCTGGGATTAAAGTGGTCTGTATTTTCTTATTGATGTATAGGAATTCTTTATATATTCTAGCTACAGTCTTTTGTCGTATGTATTACAAATATCTTTGCCAGTTCTGTGGCTTGCCTTTTCATTCCAAGAGCAGAAATTTTCCATTCCAATAAAATCCAATTTTTCAGTTTTTTTCTTTATAGTTAATATTGTTTTATGTCCACTTTAAGGAATCTTGGCCTAGAGCAAGGTCAGGAAAGAGATTCACTCAGAAGAAAACAAAAGCGTTATTATTTTACTCTTCAAGTTTGGACCAAATTTATCTGAAATTGATTTTTGTGTATGATGTGGAGTGGTCTTACTCGATTTTAAATCATTATTAGATTTACTAATCAGAATACAATTTCCAGTATGCCTTTATTTTTTCTTTCTTAATTTTTCTAGTTCCACTGATTACCTATATGTTGCAGTCATCCTTTTTTAACTGTTAGAAGAGCATCCTGGTAAAAATGCTGTCTAAATAGTTCCCCTTCACTTACATGTATTTATGAAAGATCAGCAGAACCTACTAAATGTGCAGATTATATTGGGCAAAAAAGAAAACAAAAGTGTGTGATAGCATTAAGTGTGCCTCTGGTAAACTAGGGAGTGGTAAAAAATATGGGCTGCCTATACAGGAAGTACAGTACCGTGCTGAAGATACATGCTTTGAAACCAGGAAGACATACGTGGCTTCAAATCCCTGCTCTGTGGCCTTAAGTATCATTTAACTCCTTTAAATCTCAGAACTATCAGATAGAGACAAAAGTACCTACTTCTCTGGATTATCATAAAAATTGAGTTAAACAATTTAGACAGAGGGCCCAGCATAGTTCCAAAGACCCATTTAATAAATGGCAGCCAGAATTATTTATCTGGCTGTTCAAATTACGTGATAATTATAAAATTAAAATAGAAATAGAAAATTGTAATTCTGCTGATAAATACTGATATAAAACGACGATAACTACATGCCACAACCACCAAGACACTGTGATTTGTTAACTTAGAAAGGAAAAATGCTGTCCACATTTAATCCAGAACAATACCAAGTGTAAAAAAATGTGAATACTATAAAAAAAGTATACCCTGCAGCAAAATGTCATTTTTTATAACTGCATGTTCTTAATTTATGAAAAAAATCTTAAAATTTAAAGCACTCAGATACTATGTTCAGTTTTAAAAAATCAAAAACCTTCTTCAAAAGACTTTCTATTAATTTTCTTTTGATTTAGCAAAAATTATTCGATATAATTAGAAATCTAGAGCCCTAAGGTCCACACACACTGATGATCTGTTACATGGACAAGGCCAACAAAAAACAAATAAACCACAATCTGAAGTGAAGAAATTAGGGGGAAACAAACAAAATTGCTGTTGCATTATTATTTCACAAGGAGAAAGATAAAAAGAGCTAAGACCTAGAAGTGTCATAGTAAATAGCACCCTCTTGTGTCTCAATTTTAAAATGACAAAGTTTCAAGACAATTTCAATATAACAGGTATCTAACTACTACTGAGTAGCTATTCAGGTGCCAGGGATATAAAACCAAAGACCTAAACTCTGTCCTCAAGGAATTCAAAAGCTGGTGGGAGAAAAATTACTTCTAATTTACAAAAAAGAATAATATTTTAAATTTTCCTGCATTTTAATTACCTAGTATTCAAAAAATAAATACAAAAAATAAATAGATTCTGAAAAATGCCTCCTCCAAATATTAACAGTTCTCCTTTCCCATGCTATTCTAGTTATAAAACATTCTTGTGTTTTCTTTATCTTTACATCCAAGCCATAAACAGTGACCTACATATCCAGGCTACAAACAGTAACAGGTATCTATTATGTGGCAGCTTAGTACTGAGTACTCAAGAGCACAAACTTTAGCATGCGTATACTCAAATTCTAGCTTTGCCTCTAACTCTGAGATCCAGGGCAAGTTATTTAACACTAAGCCTCAGTTTCTTATCTGAGCATAATAATGGTATCTATATCATAGAGTTGTTTTAGTGATTAAGTGAATAAATATAAAGGGCTTAAAACAATGTCTCACAAAAAACAATACACATTAGCTAGTATTATAATAACAAACACACGGAAAAATAAAAATGTACACAAGATAAAATAAAAATATCACAAATTACCCTTAAACAATACCACTTATTTGGCAGATCCCCTTTCAAGTTTCTAAGTCAAAAAAAATTTTGTTTCCCGGTTTAGAAATTTCTGTTAGAAAACCAAACACCGCATGTTCTCACTCATAGGTGGGAACTGAACAATGAGCTCACTTGGACTCAGGAAGGGGAACATCACACACTGGGGCCTATCATGGGGAGGGGGGAGGGGGGAGGGATTGCATTGGGGAGTTATACCTGATATAAATGATGAATTGATGGGTGCTGACGAGTTGATGGGTGCAGCACACCAACATGGCACATGTATACATATGTAACAAACCTGCACGTTATGCACATGTACCCTAGAACTT
>NC_045437.1:173985507-174098539 GCF_002776525.5 Piliocolobus tephrosceles
AAAAAAAAAACAAAAAGCACAGAAAAAAAAAAAAAAAAGAAATTTCTGTTAAAATTCAGAGGAGGAACAGATCCTGCTGTTTTGAATCTACAATTATAAATGAAATAAAAAAGGGTTACACTGACATGTTATAAGATAGGAAAAGTCTTTAGTGCAAAAATAGGAGGCATAAATTTAAGGATACTAATATGCTGAAGCAAAAAAAATTTTTTTTCATCACCAGTAAGATGTTCTAGAGAGAAACATCTTGGTTTAACTCAAACCAATAACTAAAAAATACCATTACAAATACTGAATGTACAAACAGGTCTAGGGAAGACAAACTGAACTTAAAATCAGATCATTTATCTTTGAAGAACAATTATGAATGTAGCCTAGGTACACTCTCCAGTATGTATTACTGCATGTACTATTAAGAATCTTTAAAGTATGGTGTTTAAGATATGTAAATAGCACTTGACTTAACATATGATTGCATTCTGGACTGGATTTCTACTAAACCTTACTTGGACAATCACATGCCAGTGATGACAATGTTAGCAAAAACAGTCATTTAATGTGCATTTACTATGTACCATGCACTTAACACATAATGAACTCTTAATGTCAATACAGAGAAATTAAGAGTTGAAGAAAGGACCATCTATCTTCTGTATCACGTCATAATAATTCTGAAAGAGTTTACATTAATGATTCTTTCTCTGTGGTTTATAGAAAGTTAAAGATAGTAACAGCCAGCATTTACTTGGTACAGCTGATCTCTGAACAACAGGGGGGTTGGGATGCTGACTCTCCACACAGTTGAAAATCTGTGTACAACTTTTGACTCACTAAAAATCTAACTACTAATGGCCTGTTGCTGACCAGAAGACTTATCGATAACATAAACAGTCAATTAGTACATTTTTTGTTGTATGTATTATATACTGTAATCTTACAATAAAACGAGCTGGAGAAAAAATGTTATTAAGAAAATAGGAAGAGAACATATATTTACTATTCATTTAGTGGAAATGGTTCATCATAAAGATCTTTATCTTTGTCTTCACATTGAGTAAACTTAGGAAGACGAGGGGTTGGTTTTGCTGTCTCAGGGGTGGCAGAGATGGAAGAAGTGGAGGAGGTGGAATGGGAGGCACGAGAGGCAGGTACACTCAGTGTAATCTTTATTTTTAAAAATCTGTATGTAAGTTGACCCACACAGTTCAAACCTGTGTTGTTCAAGAGTCCACTCTACATAGTATTGTGGCATTAACACTATTCCGAGTGCTTTAAGTATTTCATTTGAGCCTTCACAGTAATCCCATAAGGCAACTACTTTTATCATCAACCATTTGTAGAAGAGTAATCTAAAGCAAAAGGTTAACTACTAACACTTAATGGTAGAGTCCTGATTCAAATCTCAAAAATCTAATTCCAGAACCCACATCAACAACAAATAATATATTATTTCTAATGTAGTAAGAAGCGATCATTTAGAAAATATGGAAAATACAGAAAAGTATAAAGCAAAAATTTGAACTGTCCATACAGCACCCACAAAAATCTACTGTTAACAGTTAAAATCTCATTCATAACTTCCTTTCAAGTGAAGAAATAGAAAAAGAACTAACTACAAACACAGGCTTTTCACACCATTCTTGAAAGTGTTTCATCTGCCTAAATTTAATGATAAATTTCAAGGAGAATAAAAGAAGGATTAACAAAAGGATTCAACATGATGATGGTTAATATTAGGTGTTAAGTTGATTGAAGGATGCCTAGATAGCTGGTACAGTATTCTTTCTGGACGTGTCTGTGAGGGTGTTGCCACAGGAGACTGACATTTGAGTCAGTGGACTGGGAGAGGAAGACCTGCTCTCAGTGTGGGTGGGCACCATCCAACTGGCTGCCAGCGTGGCTAGAACAAAGCAGGCAAAAGAAGGTGAAATAATCTTGCTTGCTGAGTCTTCTGGCTTTCATCTTTCTCCCACACTGATTGTTTCCTTTGGTTCCTCCTGCCCTAAAACATCAGACTCCAGGTTCTTCAGCCTTTAGACTCTTGGTTTTACACCATGGTTTGCCAGGGGACTCTCTGGTCTTTGGCCACAGACTGAAGGCTGCACTGTTGGCTTCCATGTTTTTGAAGCTTTTGGACTCAGACTGAGCCACTACTGGCTTCTTTCTTCCCCAGCTTGCAGACAGCCTACTGTGGGACTTTGCCTTGTGACTGTGTGAACCAATTCTCCCTAATAAACTAACTGCCTTTCATATATACATATATCCTATCAGTTCTGTCTCTATGTGTCTTTGGAACCAGGAGGAAGACACTGAAATACTCAAGAAAGCAGAAGAAACGGAAATACAACTAACGTAGTAAATGATGTTGGCCATAATGTTAGTGCAGACTTCTGGAAGTAGAAAGAAGTAATATTAGTTAAGTTCATATTATTAAGTCATAGGGCTATGATTTCAATCCAGGAAGAACTTTGAGATCAACCATTTTTCTATGTGATAGAATGTCTGTATCAGTGTTCCTATCAGTGTGTTAGCAAAGAATCAATCTTGGGATCAGGCCAGGGCCTCTCAAGTCAACATATAATAACCTCAAAAACTAGGGAAAAAAACGGTTGCCTTATTAATTAAGTGATTTTTTAATCCAGAAAGACTTAAAGTAACAGAAATTATGATGTGAACCTATAATATTAGTATTTTCATGTTAAGTTTAGAAAGAATCTATATAGTTGATATTTAAATACTTATGCCTTAAAAAATGTAGTATCATAAGAATAGTTAACAGACTAGGCTTTTATAAATCTAAATTTCAATGCAAACCTGAATATCCAATTGGAATGGGTTGTTTTTTCTTTCTTTCTTTTTTTTTTGTTTTGTTTTGTTTTGTTTTGTTTTGAGATGAAGTCTCACCCTGTCGCCCAGGCTGGAGTGCAAAGGTGTGATCTCAGCTCATGGCAACCTCCACCCCCCCAAGGTTCAAGCAATTCTCCTGCCTCAGCCTCCCAAGTAGCTGGGATTACAGGCGCACACCACCATGCCCAGCTAATTTTTTGTATCTTTAGTAGAGATGGGGTTTCACCATGTTGGCCAGGCTGGTCTCAAACTCCTCAAACCTCGTGATCCACCTACCTTTTTAAGCTGAAATATAAAGGAAAACTTGCCTACACTGATTGATGTATTAGAATGTTTAAGATAACTTAAGAATCACCATAATACATGAACTTCTAAAAATTAATTTGAGATATTTAAAAATTTGAGAAAGTTTGCCAAAATATGAGCATAAAAATAAAACATATTATATATATAAATTCAGTTTAAAATACAGGCACTCCTTGCTTTATACGGTACCATGTTAATGGATCTCAGCGACCACTGAACCGTGCAAAGTGACAAACACAGTTCCTGCAAACATGAATTATCCCATGGTATTCTGCAAAGCGAGGACTGCTTGTACTATAGCAAGCTTAATTATGTTTCAGTCCCTCCATTTAAGTGACTTAATTTGATTTGTATGTTGAATTTAGAATTCTAAGAAAGAACCGGGTTTATGAATTTGTAAGGTTAATAAGTATTAATTTTAAAAATGAAAGTAAACTCTGAATAATTTCTTTCTGTGTACAAAACTACTCATGAGAACATTTTTTAAAGCTTATATTGACATAAATTGTCAAAACTATATTTAAACTCCCAAGCAAAAGCTGATTTTTAAAATGGTATTTGGCCTAAAAATACATTCTTCTACCTATAGTTGAATATGGTATGATTGATATTTTGAGCAGTGACTTAAAAAGAGTAAAAATATTACAAAGGAGGTGGCTGGCAAGTTGGCCGAATAGGAACAGATCCAGTCGGCAGCTCCCAGCAAGATCAACACAGAAGGCGGGTGATTTCAGCATTTCCAACTGAGGTACCTGGCCATCTCATTGGGACTGGTGAGACAGTGAGTGTAACCCAGGAAGGGTGAGCAGAAGCAGGGTGGGGCATTGCCTCACCCGGGAAGCGTAAGCGGTTGGGGAACTCCCTCCCGTAGCCAAGGGAAGCTGTGAGGGACTGTCCTGTAAGGGATGGTGCCACCTGGCCCCGATACTACGCTTTTCCCATGGTCTCTGCAACCTGCAGACCAGGAGATTCCCTCAGGTGCCTATACCGCCAGGTCCCTGGGTTTCAAGCATAAAACTGGGCAGCCGTTTGGGCAGACACCATGCTACCTGCAGGAGTTTTTTTGTCATACCCCAGTGGCACCTGGAACACCAGCAAGACAGAACCGTTCACTCCCTGGGAAAGGGGGCTGAAGCCAGGGAGCCAAGTGGTCTGTCTCGCTTAGTGGATCCCACTCCCATGGAGCCCAGCAAGCTAAGGTCCACTGGCTTGAATATTTGCTGCCAGCACAGCAGTCCGAAGTCAACCTGAGACACCGGAGCTTAGTCGGGGGAGAGGCGTCTGCCATTACTGAGGCTTCAGTAGGTGGTTTAACCCTCACAGTGTAAACAAAGCCACTGGAAGTTCGAACTGGGCGGAGCCCACCGCAACACAGCAAAGCCACTGTGGCCAGACTGCCTCTTTAGATTACTCCTCTCTGAGCAGGGCATCTTTGAAAGAAAGGTAACAGCCCCAGTCAGGGGCTTATAGATAAAACTCCCATCTGCCTGGGACAGAGCACCTGGGGGAAGGGGTGGCTGCAGGCGCAGCTTCAGCAGACTTAAACGTTCGTGCCTGCCAGCTCTGAAGAGAGCAGCAATCTCCCAGCACAGTGCTCGAGCTCTGATAAGGGACAGACTGCCTCCTCAAGTAGACACCTCCCAGCAGGGGTCAACAGATATCTCATACAGGAGAGCTCTGGCTGGCATCTGGTGGGTGCTCCTCTGGGACAAACCTTCCAGAGGAAGGAACAGGCAGCAATATTTGCTGTTCTGCAGCCTCTGCTGGTGATATCCAGGCAAACAGGGTCTGGAGTGGACCCCAGCAAGCTCCAGAAGACCTGCAGCAGAAGGGACTGTTAGAAGGAAAACTAACAAACAGAAAGAATATCATCAACAAGGACCATAAGGATGTCCACACAAAAACCCCATCTGAAGGTCACCAACATCAAAGGCCAAAGGTAGATAAATCCACGAAGATGAGGAAAAACCAGTGCAAAAAGTCTGAAAATTCCAAAAACAAGACCGCCTCTTCTCCTCAAAGGACCACAATTCCTCGCCAGCAAGGTAAGAAAACTGGATGGAGAATGAGTTTGACAAATTGACAGAAGTAGGCTTCAAAAGGTGGGTAATAACAAACTCCTCTGAGCTAAAAGAGCACGTTGTAACCCAATGCAAGGAAGCTAAGAACCTTGAAAAAAGGTTAGACAAATTGCTAACTAGAATAACCAGTTTAGAGAGGAACGTAAATGACCTGGTGGAGCTGAAAAACACAGCACGAGAACTTCATGAAGCACACACAAGTATCAATAGCCGAATCAATCAAGTGAAAGAAAGGATATCACAGATTGAAGACCAACTTAATGAAATAAAGCTTGAAGACAAGATTAGAGAAAAAGGAATGAAAAGGAACAAACAAAGCCTCCAAGAAATATGGCACTATGTAAAAAGACCAAATCTACATTTGATTGGTGTACCTGAAAGTGACAGGGAGAATGGAAGCAAGTTGGAAAACACTCTTCCGGATATTATCCAGGAGAAATTCCCCAACCTAGCACGGCAGGCCAACATTCAAATTCAGGAAATACAGACAACATCACAAAGTTACTCCTTGAGAAGAGCAACCCCAAGACACATAATTGTCAGATTCACCAAGGTTGAAATGAAGGAAAAAATGTTAAGGGTAGCCAGAGAGAAAGGTTGGGTTACCCACAATGGTAAGCCCATAAGACTAACAGCGGATCTCTCTGCAGAAACCCTTCTGGCTTATAAGCCAGAAAAGAGCGGAGGCTAATATTCAACATTCTTAAAGAAAAGAATTTTCAACCCAGCATTTCATATCCAGCCAAACTAAGTTTCATAAGTGAAGGAGAAATAAAACCCTTTACAGACAAGAAAATGCTGAGAGATTTTGTCATCACCAGGCCTGCCTTACAAGAGCTCCTGAAGGAAGCACTAAATATGGAAAGGAAAAAACGGTACCAGCCACTGCAAAAACATGACTAATTGTAAAGACCATCAACACTATGAAGAAACTGTGTCAACTAACGGGCAAAATAACCAGCTAGCACCATAATGACAGGATCAGATTCACACAAAACAATATTAACCTTAAATGTAAAAGGGCTAAATACCCTAATTAAAAGACACAGGCAAATTGGATAAAAGGTCAAGACCCATCGGTTTGCTGTATTCAGAAGACCCTTTCATGTGCAAAGACACACACAGGCTCAAAATAATGGGATGGAGGAATATTTACCAAGAAAATGGAAAGCAAAAGAAAGTAGGGGTTGCAATCCTTGTCTCTGATAAAACAGACTTTAAACCAACAAAGATCAAAAAAGACAAAGAAGAGCATTACATAATGGTAAAGGGATCAACGCAACAAGAAGAGCTACCTTTCCTAAATATATATGCACCCAATACAGGAGCACCCAGATTCATAAAGCAAGTTCTTAGAGACATATAAAGAGATTTAGACTCCCACATAAAAATACTGGGAGACTTTAACACTCCATTGTCAATATTCGACAGATCAAGACAGAAAATTAGCAAGGATATTCAAGACATGAACTCAACTGTGGACCAAGTGAACCTAACAGACATCTACAGAACTCTCCATCCCAAATCAATAGAATATACATTCTTCTCAGCACCACATCACACTTATTCTAAAATTGACCACATAATTGGAAGTAAAATACTCACCAGTCACCAGCAAGTGCAAAAGAACAGAAATCATTAACGAACAGACTCTCACCACAATGCTATCAAATTAGAACTCAAGATTAAGAAACTCACTCAAAACCATATGACTACAAGGAAACTGGACAACCTGCTCCAGAGTGACTACTGGGTAAATAATGAAATTAAGGCAGAAAAAAATGAGTTCTTCGAAACCAATGAGAACAAAGATACAATGTACCAGAATCTCTGGGACGCAGCTAAAGCAGTGTTTCAAGGGAAATTTATAGCACTAAAACCCCCACAGGACAAAGTGGGAAAGATCTAAAATCAACACCCTAACATCACAATTAAAAGAATTAGAGAAGCAAGAGCAAACAAATTCAAAAGCTAGCAGAAGACAAGAAATAACTAAGATCAGAGCAGAACTGAAGGAGACAGATACACGAAAAACCTTTCAAAAAAATCAGTGAATCCAGGAGGTGGTTTTTTGAAAAGCCTAACCAAATAGATAGACCACTAGTCACACTAATAAAGAAGAAAAGAGAAGAATCAAATAGACACAATAAAAAATTATAAAGAAGATATAACCACTGATCCCACAGAAATCCAAACTACCATCAGAGAATACTATAAACACCTCTATGCAAATAAGCTAGAAAATCTAGAAGAAATGGATAAATTCCTGGAAATATACACCCTCCCAAGAGTTAAACCAGGAAGAGGTTGAATCCCTGAACCAGACCAATAACAAGTTCTGAAACTGAGGCAGTAATTAATAGCCTACCAACCAAAAAATGTCCAGGATCAGACAGATTCCAGCTGAATTCTACCAGAGGTACAAAGAGGAGCTGGTATCATTCCTTCTGAAACTATTCCAATCATTGGAAAAAGAGGAACTCCTCCCTAACTCATTTTTTGAGGTCATCATCATCATGATATGATACCAAAGCCTGACAAAGACACAACAAAAAAAGAGAATTTTAGGCCAATATCCCTGATTAACATTGATGCGAAAATCCTCAATAAAATACTGGCAAACCGAACCCAGCAGCACATCAAAAAGCTTATCCACCATGATCAAGTCGGCTTCAACCCTGGGTGGCAAGGCTGGTTTAACACACACAAATCAATAAACGTAATCCATCACATAAATAGAACCAAAGACAAAAACCACATGATTATTTCAATAGATGCAGAAAAGGCCTTCGACAAAATTCAACACCGCTTCATGCTAAAAACTCTCAATAAACTACATATAGATGGAACATATCTCAAAATAATAAGAGCTATTTATGACAAAACCACAGCCAATACCATACTGAATGGGCAAAAGCTGCAAGCATTCCCTTTGAAAACTGGCACAAGACAAGGATGCCCTCTCGTCACCATTCCTATTCAACACAGTATTGGAAGTTCTGGCCAGGACAATCAGGAAAGAGAAAGAAATAAAGGGTATTCAAATAGGAAGAGAGAAAGTCAAATTGCCTCTCTATGCAGATGACATGACTATATATTTAGAAAACCCCATCGTCTCAGCCCAAAATCTCCTGAAGCTGATAAGTAACTTCAGGAAAGTCTCAGGATACAAAATCAATGTGCAAAAATCACAAGCATTCCTGTACACCAATAATAGACAAACAGAGCCAAATCATGAGTGAACTCCCATTCACAATTGCTACAAAGAGAATAAAATACGTAAGAATACAACTTACAAGGGATGCAAAGGGCCTCTTCAAGAAAAATTACAAACTACTGCTCAAGGAAATAAGAGAGAACACAAACAAATGGAAAAACATTCCATGCTTATGGATAGGAAGAATCAGTATCATGAAAATGGCCATACTGTCCAACGTAATTTACAGATTCAATGCTATTCCCACCAAGCTACCATTCACTTTCTTCACAGAATTAGAAAAAAGTACTTTAAACTTCATATGCAACCAAAAAAGAGCCTGTACAGCCAAGACAACCCTAAACAAAAAGAACAAAGCTGGAAGCATCATGATAACCTGACTTCAAACTATACTATAAGGCTACAGTAACCCAAACAGCATGGTACTGGTGCCAAAACAGGTATACACACCAATGGAACAGGACAGAGGTCTCAGAAATAATGCCACATATCTACAATCATTTGATCTTTGGCAAATCTGACATAAACAAGCAATGGGGAAAAGATTCCCTGCTTAATAAACGGTGTTGGGAAAACTGGCTAGCCATATGTAGAAAACTGAACTGGACCCCTTCCTTACACCTTATACAAAAATGAACTCAAGATGGATTAAAAACTTAAACATAAGACCCAAAATCATAAAAACCCTAGAAGAAAACCTAGGCAATACCATTCAGGACATAGGCATGGGCAAAGACTTCATGACTAAAACTCCAAAAGCAATTGCAACAAAAGCCAAAATTGACAAAAGGGATCTAATTAAACTAAAGAGCTTTTGCACAGCAAAAGAAAAAAAAAAAACAAAAAACAAACAAACAAACAAAAAAACAAACTATCACCAGAGTGAACAGGCAACCTACAAAATGGGAGAAAATTTTTGCAATCTATCCATCTGATAAAGGGCTAATATCCAGAATCTACAAGGAACCTAAACAAATTTACAAGGAAAAAACAATCCCATCAAAAAGTGGGCAAAGGATATAAACAGACACTTCTCAAAAGAAGACATTTATGCAGTCAACACACATGAAAAAAAGCTCATCATCACTGGTCATTAGATAAATGCCAATCAAAACCACAATGAGATACCATTTCCCTCCAGTTAGAATGGCAATCATTAAAAAGTCAGGAAACAACAGATGCTGGCAAGGATGTGAAGAAATAGGAATGCTTTTACACTGTTGGTGGGAGTGTAAATTAGTTCAACCACTGTGGAAGACAGTGCGGTGATTCTTCAAGGATCTAGAACCAGAAATACCATTTGACCTAGCAATCCCATTACTGGGTAAATACCCAAAGGATTATAAATCATTCTACTGTAAAGACACATGCACACGTATGTTTATTGCAGCACTATTCACAATACCAAAGACTTGGAACCAACCCAAATGCCCATCAATGATAGACTGGATAAAGAAAATGTGGCACATATACACACCATGGAATACTATGCAGCCATAAAAAGGATGAGTTCATGTCCTTTGCAGGGACATGGATGAAGCTGGAAACCATCATTCTCAGCAAACGAACACAGGAACAGAAAACCAAACACTGCATGTTCTCACTCATAAGTGGGAGTTGCACAATGAGAATACATGGACACACAGAGGGGAACATCACACACCGGAACTTGTCAGGGTGTGGAGGGCTAGGGGAGGAATAGCATTAGGAGATAATGCTATCCTACATCTACCTAATGTCCTAATGTAGATGACAGGTTGAGGGGTGCAGCAAACCACCATGGCATGTGTATACCTACGTAACAAACCTGCACCTTCTGCACATGTATCCCAGAACTTAAAGTATAATAAAAAAAAAATATGTATCACAAAGCTTTTCCTCACAGAATTTCAGCTATTAAATATTGAAGGTATGATAGAAAAAAAACCCCACCATTTGATAAACACCACAAATATTAATAATTCTTTTAGGTAAGAATGATCAATAGATATTAGGATGAATGAACAAATATATGATTAGAAAAAGTATATTTACGTAGTCTCAAATATTCCCCATAATATACTAGCACAATGGGAAAATGAAACTTTATGACGCATAAACCTGTTGGACTCCACCTTAACCAAGTGATCATCACATATCACAAGTAGTGGAACAAATGGACACCATATACCTCTTGATATGATGCACTATGGACATAATATCATTTCTGTGGCATTCTTGCCAAAAATGCACAATCTAAATCATTATGAAGTATCAAACAAACCCAAACTGGGGAATATCAAAATAACTGGCTAGTACTCATCAAAAGGATCAGTATATGAAAGACATGAATGAAAGACAAAGTTAAAGAATTGTTACACAGTAAAGGAGATTAAGGAGACATGACAGCTAATGGAATATGTGAATTACATCCGGAATGAGAAAAGGACATTAATGGGACAACTGGCAAACTGTAAACAAGGCCTACAGATTATACAGTTGTGTATCAATGTTAACTTCTTGGGTTAATAGCTGTACTGTGGTTAACGTTAAATTTGGGGAGTCTCCCCACCATGTCCAATTCCTTCCTGAAAACCAACCATTCTACATTAGGACATGATGAATTTACCTTAAATCAAAGAATAAGACCAACATAAGCTGAGTTTTTCTCTTAAACCTACATTGAAGGGAAGAAAATAAATGTTAAGTCACTTCCAGCTCCAATATTCTGACTTTACGCACTTGAGTTCTAAACTACTTCCTTCACTACTGTGAAGTAACTAAGAAAAGTGTGTCCACTATATTCTAAATCATTTGCTGGTTGTTTATATAAATTAGTTCTAATTCTTACAACAATGCTGGTGAGATAAGTATGAATATCAACACTTACAAAAAAGAAAACTGGGGAAAGATGAGGCTAAGTAATTGCCTAAAGTTATACAACTGTTAGGTGACAGAGCAAAGATTCAAATCCATACTATCTGACTCTAACACCCTGACACTCTAAACTTGACACCATGATGCCTCCTAAAAGAACTGCTAAGACATCAATGAAACATGTAAATTATAAGAGCAGGTATCATCAAATTTGATACCAGGATTTGATACCACGATTTGTCACAAATAAATAGCAACATAAATAACTAAGAATTATTATATTTACAATTGCTGGAAATTAGACTTCTCAAGCATGAAAATAACACAGGAAAATAATTTTAGGAATCCTGCACAACTCTAACAATCTGACCCAAACTATTTTTAAAAAATTGGAGGTTACCCAAAAATATATGAGAAACAAATCTTATTGAAAACAGAAAGTTTTAAATAACCGGGTAATACAGTATAATGTAGGAGGCAGAATTTTCCTAAAATGACCCTGGGCATTCACTTGAGTGCCTGGAAAATAAGCTCACTAGGCCAGGGATCCCTCTTGCTCCAGCAGGAGGAACTGTACCAGAAACTCATCTGCTTCTGGGACCAGGAGTTACTTCATCTCCAACAGGAGAGTTGCAAATTCCCACAATTTCCAAGTGCTGGACAGTTGGTTTTCCCAGGCAATTTTAAAAAACAGGTGGTACCCAAACTTACATAGCCCAAGGCTTAAACAGTATATCTGTTACCCCACCAACAAGTGTACTTTCAGGCCTACCATCATGATAGATGAGAACAATAACTGGGTGGGCCTTCGTCGGCACACCACTGTATGTTCAGTCGGTCAGCAGCACCTACCTCACCATAATTTGCTGGGTGATGCTGGGAAGATCAGAGACCTTTCTTCACTTAAGTATTCTTGGCTTATAAATTTCCCCAGTGAAGACGACTTCTTATCACATAAATGTGTCATATAAAATTCATTCCAAGCCATCAAACAACATATAGGATAAAAAGATTCACAAATGCTTCTAACAATGAGAAAATCAGAAAGATTTTTAAAAAAAACCTATTTACTTAATTCAGTTTGTGTACTAACAAAATAATATTTTATAAGCCTTTCTTACAAATACATGCTTTAATGATAATGTTAGCTAAAAACCATGGACATGTTAATCATTTAGTAATGGGTTTCACAAGAAATATCTCTTCTTAATGCGCACACCTACTCTGTGAATTGGTGTTATTATTATTATCCCTGTTTTGTGGATGAGGAAAGTTAGGGTCAAAGAGGTTAAATAACTTGCCCAAAATTACATAGCTTGTATATGGCAGAGCTGAAGGGTTTTAACCACTACAAGATAGGAGATAGCTTTAATTCACAGGTCTTTTCTAACAACCTCACGTCTGTAAGCAACATGCTGAAACAAGTATACTTTACAGGTAAAAAAAAGTTAAGGTCTATAAAGAATAAATAACTTGCTCAATATCATACTAACTTAGCATCAGCAGCCATGAATAAAACAATTCCTGAAAAGGTAGTCTAATGGTACTGTAATAATAACACATGTTATATATGGAATACCAGTTTAAATATACACTCTGACAACATGGTCAGAACGTATCTTTCTACACCTAAGAAAAGTTTAGCTGTTAGTTCTCAATTTTGTTGTTTTTTTTTTCAACTAGCTACAACTGAACAGGACTGATGCTCTGATTACTGTTATATGTGGTACAGAAAACTGTAACAGAAATGTGGAATTATTCAGTGAATTTATATGCCTCCATTATCAGCTTGGCATAATAAACTAATTAAGGACAATATGACTGCTTATAAATAACTCAACCCAACATTAATATTTGATAAACTTTTATTCTCATCCTGTAAATATTTTAACACTTCCAACTTCCAGTAACAATATGCTACCACAGAAAGGACTCCTTAAAAAGCTAGCTATTAACTCTCACATACATGGCCGTTAATATCACACTAAAATGGTATATATAAATAACAAAAAATGTCTACCCCTTTTTTCCAAACTTACAAGGAATTTTAAAAAAGAAACAAAAGAAAACAAAAACTGATAATTCATTTGGGTAGCTGGTGTAAATTCTGTGAAATACTGATGTAAATTCATTACTGGTGGAATAGTGGTATAAATTTCATATAGAATTTACTAATAATGCCTTCTCCCAGATTTTATACAAGATACAAATTCATATTTGGGACAACATAGGCATACCTTAGAGACACTAACTCTCTGTATTAAAATACATGCTTCCAGTTATATGAATGGTATCACTTTAATATTTAAAATATCAAAATTATAAGCATAGGTTTAATAGTTATATGCTGAGTTTTCTTGATCTGTTCTCTAAAAGAATATGCAAGACCAAGAGGTTTTGATGTAAACTCTCTTGGTTTATAATTTTCCACTTTTATTTTTTACATTAAAATTGCCTTTCTCCAAACTAGAGGATGAACAAATTAAGAAAATTAGTTCTCTCTGAATAGCTATTTGATGAAACAGAAGCAGAAACAATAAGCTACTCACTTCCATCTTTGTTTATTCAACCAATATTTTTAAAGGGACTGACTCATGTATGCTCAGTACACTCCCTCTTCAGTATTTAATGAACTGTGGTAATTGAAGGGGAAAGATCACAACCAAAGAACTTCCAACATGTTCCTGGTAGTGACAGACATAGTACCTATAAGGTGAATTACAGAAATCTTCTTTTTTTGTGACACAATACATCAGCATGTGGTAACTCAGGGGTATTGTAAAAACAGCTCTAGCCTACTCTAGTAATAGGAAAATGACAAAGTCCTCCTGAAATCCTTTCTCCTATATGTTACCTAATATCAAAACAAATGATCAACGTGTGAAGCATGGCTAAAAAATTTTGCAAAACACAGAAGACAGTTTCCACTTTCCATGAGTACATGACAGAATTTACTTCGAATATGACATATTAATAGCATGTTTGTTCTTTGAAAACTCGCCATCGAATCCCCTTTGGAGACAGAACTACTTTCTCGCAACAAGACCAACCACAGTATCAAAATAATCATCAATGGTGAGGACTTAATCTCAGGACAGAAGCATAAAATACTTCCGATTTACCTCTAGGAAAACACATTTGCTTTGGTCTTTCTTAATTGCAATATTTCTCTTCAATAAGAGACTAAATTTGAAATGGTACACTCTTTCCTGTTTTTCTTCCTATAATTCTAGTGGCTCGGCTCAGGTACATAAAAACAGTGTTTTGGAACACAGTGTGCATGTCTACCACTCTCTTCAGTCATGGGTAACAGAGAAATAGAAAGCACAGTTCTGCATGAATGTTTTTTCTGTAAAAATGTAATGCTCTCTTGACATAAGGATAAAATGAATTAACTACTCCCCTAGGTAGAATAAACTAAGAAATGTAAGAATAAACAAAGTTACAAGGCAATGCAACATATAGTCCTGATCAACCCTTCAATGTTATCAAAAGCAAGATTTGGCTTCTTTTCCTTTGCTAGAAAAGCCTTGAGAAAGCAAAACAAAACTTACCAGTGTTTCTCAAGTAGGCCCAGGAGGAAAGTGAACATACACCCAAGGGATCTCGGGGCACCTTTCCTTCAAGCTCAAATTTCTTTCAAGTCTCCACTTAGAGCTTTAAATATTATTAAAATTTTGTATTCTACCTCATAATATATACATGTTTACTTTCATTTCCTCATTGCCGCCAATCTTCAAAACAAAGAAAAAACATATACCAGGAATATGTACCACGATTACCTTGTGGCTTCAGGTAACTTTGATACCTGGCTCCTCCCAAAAACCCAGTTTAAGAATTACAGACTTAAGGGTAATGTGGCAAATGAATAGATCCATTTATCATTTATCTCCTTTTTTATTTTATTAACAATGTTTTTATTTATATTTTTTTGAGACAGTGTCTCACTCTGTTACCTGGGGTGGAGTGAGTGGCACAATCTCGGCTCACTACAAGCCATTCCCTCTGGCTCCCGCCTCAGCCTCCCGAGTGGCCGGGACTACAGGTGCAGAACAGCATGCCTTGTTAATTTTTGTAGAGATGAGGTTTTGTCATGTTGCCCAGGCTGGTCTCGAACTCCTGGGCTCAAGTGATCTGCTCAGCTCAGCCTCCTAAAGTGCTAGGATTACAGGTGTGAACGACCACACCTGGCCACAATATTTTTATTTTTAAAGCCTTAGCCACAGTGCTAAGAATTTATTACCTAAGCTGTCTGCTTGGGTTAATTTCTTGTCTATTCTGTAACACCAACGAGAGCTCAAACCATGCCTCCTTCTTGATAACTTCAAAAGCCAATTTTATCTGTGTACTGGGAAGCAAGGTGCTAAAAGTGCTAGATATTTTAGGAAAGAGGAGACTTTATGAGTAGTCATCTAGAGGTATGGGAGAGTAAATGGACCAGGGAAACAGAAAATGATTCTTGGGTAGCATAAAGGACTCACTGAGCTAAGAGATCATTAATTTAAAGTGAGACTGGTAAATATGGTTACTTTTTTTTTCCTCTAGGTATGTTCAGATGTATGGGTGTGGACAAGGAGTTAAGTGTACACAAGGCTGTATCACTATCATGACTATGAAATTTAAGCTGGATAAGGAAAGTAAGATCAGTAAAATCAGAGACTCAAAAAAAGATAGATTTTTAAAACTGAGGGTTCCAATAGGTCTAAACACTTCAAAACTGTGAAATTGAGATTATGGAGGGGTTACAGGTTAGACGAAGATAAAATATAGAAGTGGGTACATAGTGAGATGGAATGCAGGGCAAAATTTATCGGAAGAGAGGAGTTTCAGGTTTGAAGACACCAGGATATTAGAAGAATTATACATATGAACAATGGAATCACCGAGAATTACAAAACAAGCAGTACTGGAATGAATGCCAGTAAACCAAGAACCACAATCTTTTAGGAGACAATTTTCCATGGATCTTGTGTTTCTGCACATATTGTGAGCAGAGGCATGGACTGTCTTTGCTCTGGGCTATCTTTTTAAGCATGCTTGTATATCAAACAGCCCTGGAAAATATACAGTGTCTTCTTCCACAGCAAAGGATAGGTTTCCTTACACTCTTGGAGGAGACAGTCTCTTCCTTCCAAACAAGGGCAGACAAGCTTGGTATCCATTATAAAAGATTCCAGTTCCCTAAGCTTGGTGTTCCTCATCTGTCATTTAATCCACAGTGTATGCAGGTATCATCTGGACCGCTTCGTGTCACCCCTTGGGAATGAGAGAATTTGTGCAAACAAATGCTGTCACTTCAGCTCAAGTTTTTGCTGTCAGTAATAAGGTCCTTTGTCTCTGGCCCAGAAATCTCCTGTCTTCTGCCTGCATCCATGAAATTATGGCAGGTTAACTTCTTAGCTTGCAAGTAAAGCAAATCTCAGACACTTTACAATTCTTAACAAAATCTCCACTGAATGAGAGACGGAGATGAGTGATGTTAACTATAACTAAATGGATAGAAGGTGGTATAGTCTGATAACATAAGACAAAATTCGGAGGTGTTTGAGAAGAAAGAATGGTCTGGAAAATGCAACGAGAAGCTAAGAGTACACCTCCGGGTTCAAAGGCAGAACGAAGCAGGAGAGAAAATGGCCACTACCTGAAAGGGTTGCAGGTAGTATCATCAGGGAAGCAAGATTTAATTTAGAGCAAAATTAAAGTAATATTAACAGAAGAGGCTGAAGATAAAAAGAGATTTGCTGATGACTGACCTTGAGTTCCAGAGACTTTATGAAAGATTTTCAGGAAACAGGGAGAGGTAGGTTTTAGGGTTAGTTTTGGATATATGTGTTAAGAAACCCACGAGTCTTGAGCTCCTTGGTGTAACTTACACGAACAAGATAAAAGGTCATGATGAAATTAGTTATGATAGTTTTAATCAGATCAAATGTTTGCTTGTTTCTATGTCCTTTGACCACTTTTACCAACACAATATCTATGATGAAATGCTTTATTTCTTACTAACATCATTTTAGAAAATTTAGAACATATAAGTTTTTTAAAATTTAAATGCCAAACTGTTATTTAAGATAGTAAGAAGCAAGTGTTAACTTACTTGAATTAGATCTAAAATGCCAAGTTCACTTTCTGAGGAATCCACACAGAAGACAAAATATAACGTTGCATAATGTCTATAAATCAGTTTGTTGTCAGATCCTCCAATTAATCTAAATGACAAAAAAATTGTACTGTTATTGGAAACAAAATGCAAAACATTTTCATTAGCTCAAGCAAACTGACAATTTGTTTAAATACCACTTGTCAAACGAAAGGTGACATTCAATGGCAAAGCATTTAAGTGAACTTATTCAGAGACTAGGTAAATTAAGATGGCTGCTTTCTTCAGCAATATCAAGTAAAAGAAGCCAGTGCTTAATTTCAGTTCATTCATTCATTAAACCATTCTCTGAGTAACTACTGTGTGCCAGGCACTGGTAGTGGGGAAGGAGCAATAAACAAACACATCAGAACATCATCAGACAGTGGCAAGTGCTACACTGAGAATCAAAATACAATGATGATATATTGATGGGTTCCCTATTTTAGGCTGAATATTGAGCAAGAGTGACATTTAAGCTGAGATCTAATGATAAGGAGTTGGCTTGGAAAAAATTTAGAGAAGAGCATTTCAAGCTGAGGTAGTAAGTAATAAATGGCCATTTCATCTAGAACAAAGTATGTATACTCAGGGAAGAGAAAAAAGGCCAGTAGATAAGAAAAGATTAGTAAATGATAAAGTCAGAGAAGTAGGCAGAAATTAGATCATGGGGCATTTGTAAGTGCTTACTAGATTTAACTCCATACGTCACAGTAAGTTACACAGCTTAAGACTGATTATCAACTAGAAAAAAAAGAAGAATGACACTTCTTAAGTTTTAGATAGATTCACCATCAAGATCTCTTCCAGAATTACATTGTTTTGAAATATAAATGCAAGAAAACTAAGCTAGGATACTAAATTCTTTAATGAAATATGTTTATTTATAATGACTGGAATTTTAGTATTTTAAAAATAATAATTTAGGAATCATTCCAAACATCTTATAATTTTCTAAATATAGTTTAGCTATTTCACAGTTAAGTTTGCAATAATGATTTCACCTTCTTAAAAGACCCCTAAACACTTAACATAATTTACAATCAAGGTTATATGTAACCAAAAGTAAACTAACATCCATCCCAACAGAATATAGGAAAATGGCATTTCTTTCTCTCTCTCTCTCTTTCTTTTTGAGACAGAGTTTCACTCTGTCACCCAGGCTGGAGTGCAGTGGCGCTATCTCAGCTCACTGCAGCCTCTGCCTCCTGGCTTCAAGCCACCAAAGGAGCTGGGATTACAAGCATGCACCACCACACCTGGCTGATTTTTGTACTTTTAGTAGAGATGGGGTTTCACCATGTTGCCCAGGCTGGTCTCGAACTCCTGAGCTCAGGAGATCTGCATGCCTAGGCCTCCCAAAATGCTAGGATTACAGGTGTGAGCCACCATGCCCGGCCAGCATCTATTTTTTTATACAGTAAAAATAATACTAAACTTATAAGTTCTGTAGAAACAACTTCTCAAGGTATATACTACTTCTATGTCCTCTAATAGCAAAAAGAGAAATGATCTTCGACAAGAATAAAAATTTCCTACTATCCTAGATACTCCTCTAGAGAAAATATTTAATTTAAAAATATCTACATGCAATTTAAAGATTCTGAGAGTGTATTTATAGACTGTGACTGCAATTGTTCCCTGAAAGAGGTAAAAAGAACACAAATAGGGGGCTTCACTTCATTCTGAATCTGCAATTTAGTGATTATCTTAAAACTTTTGCTTTACTTTAAAAGGAGAGAAAACTTCTGAAGAATATAAGTTTCAAAGAGGCCATTAATGCTATTAAAAGTAAACAAAAATATTAACGTGGCAAGCATATATTTTGCCTTTAAAAATATAATTTTATCTTTAAGCTACAGTATAATACTGATAAAAATTCCTGTACAGAATGCAATACATCATTTACAACCACAGGATTGAGAAATCCTGTTAGTCCAAATAACTCATTTTATAGAGGAGAAAACTGAGGCCCAAGAATTTAAGTGACCTGTCCAAGAAAATCAGCCTGTTAGTAACAAAACTAGGATTAAACTAGATGTATAGCCTCATCTCTGCTGCAATATTTGCTTTCTATTTTTTGTAAGGTTAAAAAAGAACAATCACAATTTCAAGCCACAATTTCTATTTCAAACAGCACCCTAGTTAGATTAATCAGGTTCTTACTTCTAAATGCAGTACACTGTGCTGGGTGATAAGTTTCCTAGGAGATAAGAAATCAAGAGGCTAGGATGAGAGGAAGTGACAGTAATGTCAAAGACAACTAAAGTTGAATAAATACAAGTAAAATTCAAAAACAGAGGCAGGTACACTTGTCTCAATTATTAAATTAGAAGCCCCGAGTTAATAGCAAAATTTTTAAGTATGTATTAGACATTTAAGGACAGCATGATATAACCTTTCAGGAAACCCAAGTTAAGTGTTCCACATGATAAAAAGTAACTCATGACCATGGATTCCCTGTTATCCAGAGTATTTCTCATCCATCATACACATTAAAATACAGAAAATTCTAGGTTTCTCTGACTGATTCATGTTTGAGAACAAACTATTTTCATGGAAGCTATTAGTTTAAAAGTATTTATTTGTAATATCTGTCAATATTCTTATTCATTTTAAAATAGAAAAATCAATTAGCTGATTTAGGTATATTTGAAAAACAGACTTCAGTCTTGTAATAGTAAAATAAAAAATGTAATCTAATTTTTATGCACATTCACACAAAGGAATACTCTGTAGTCATTAAAAAGAATAAGCTTGTCCTAGATGTGTTTATATGCAAAGCTTTTGAACATACTGAGAACCAGCAACATGCAAATGAGCATACAAGTGTGATCTCACAAATAAAAATTTTAAGGTTGTATGTTAGTCAACACATATAACATACTTTATATGTTAGTCTATACAAACAATTTTCTAGAAGGATACACAAGAAATTGGGTAGAAGGACTAAGGTTGAGAGGTTCTTATTGTACATTTTATACTTCCCTGTAATGTTGGAATTTTTACCATTAATATATTACCTTTATATAAAATTCCCTTTCAAAATTTTTAAGAGGAAAAAAAGATTTCATATCTTTAAAAAATAATTCTTTAAGTTAGATTTATAGCTAACATAGGTGGCAATTAATTCACCTAATCCAATTAATCAAAATTAGAAAACTGTTACCATACACTGATCACACAGTATATGTTTTAATCATATAGTCAAAACTTAGAAATGTCTATGAAATGCTTTACTTACAATCCTCCTTCTAGGAAATTACAAACATTTTCATCTCTCTTCGATACCAAATGGAAGGTCTCCCTGATGATTTGCTGCTGTGTGTCTTCACTCTGAGGAAGAATAATTCATATATATTAGGATGGAGGGTATGGGTTTAATAGCATTTTAAGAAATTTTAAAATCAAAGGTAGTAATATCTATCTGGGAAATCCATCTAAGAGAGGGGTCCTTGGAGAAGGGACTTAAATTACACCTTACAGAAGCAAAACTCAACATTTTTTGATGAAAAAGAAAAGAAAAAACCAAGTATTTATATTTACCACTATAATAAAAGTAACATATTTCTAAGTTTCAAAAACCAACAAGAAAAAATATTAGATGAATTACATACACCGGTAAAAGGGAAGCTAGATGTTAGTCAAAGCTTATTATCTTACGAATGAGTAAACTGAATCAGAAAGGTAAAGTTATAAATAGCATAGCTAATCTATATTTGAATGGAGAAAAGAAATAGAACTATGGAGCTTCCAATTAGGTTTAACCTTTACTAAATACAGACTGAGGTAAGAGTCCACCCATCTTACTCATCTTTATATACGCTGATCTAAAGCCAAGGATTGGCTCAATAAATATCTATTAAGCTGGACTAAGCAATTCATATTCCAGTAAGAGTCAGCGTCCTGACCGGGCACAGTGGCTCATGCCTGTAATCCCAGCACTTTGAGAGGCCAAGGCAGGTGGATCACAAGGTCAGGAGATTGAGACCATCCTGGCCAACATGGTGAAACCCCATCTCTACTGAAAATACAAAAATAGCTGGGTGTGGTGGCGTGTGCCTATAATTCCAGCTACTTGGGAGGCTGAGCAGGAGCATCGCTTGAACCCAAGAGGCAGAGATTACAGTGAGCTGAGATCACGCCACTGCACTCCAGCCTGGTGACAGAGTGAGAATCCATCTCAAACAAAACAAACCAAAACAAGAGTCAGCTTCCTAAACACTGCAATAGAAAACTGAACAAGATCATGAACACCAATTTCACAGGAAAGGATGTGAATGGTCCACAAAGAAATAAAAAGATACTAAACCTCAGCAGTAATTAAGTGAAATACAAATTAAAACAACGAGATAGCTCCACATGTACCATATCGGCAAAAGTATAAGAATATGATAGTATAAAATGTTGACAAAGATGTAGAGCCAAAGAAACTCTCATCTCACCAGTGGCAGGGTAAACATATAATCACTTGGGGAAACAGTTTTATTAACCAGCACTTTCTCGCCTAGATACTATTCTAAACCATATGAAACCAGTTTTTGAAGATCAAAAACAATTGAGCTTTGGCAGTTACACAGATAGTTGACCCCTGAACAATGTGGCGGTTAGGGATGCCAATCCCCCATGCATTTGGAAATCTATGTATAAGTTTTGATTCCCCAAAAATGTAACTCAGCTATTACTTTTTCTCTTAACAATCTGTCATCGTGACATTTTAAAAGTCAAACCTCTTTCTATAAGCAACAAACCATCCTTTGCTGGCATTAAATTCTCCAGCTTTAGATCCTTTATCTTCCTTATGCTTTATGTTATCATATAATGACTTCACTTTTTCTCAAATCATATTCTACAGGTATGCCTTTCTTATAGCATTCCCGTGCCCACATAAGAGCTGGATTTTCAATACGAGATAAAAAGGGATTTTGCAAAAGGTGCAAAGTTTTCTCACACGTTGGCATAGCTATAGCTACAGATTCATGAATATTCATGAATATTCTTTTCTTTTCTTTTTTTTTTTAGATAGAGTCTCCCTCTGTTGCCCAGGTTGGATGGAGTGCACTGCATCCAACCTGGCAATCTCGGTTCACTGCAACCCACCTCCAGGGTTCAAGCAATTCTCCTGTCTCAGCCTCCAGAGTAGCTGGCATTACAGGTGCCCGCCACCATGCCCAGCTAATTTTTGTTTTATTTCTATTTTATTTTATCAAGACAGAGTTTTTGCTCTGTTACCCAGGCTGGAGTGTAATGGCATGATCTCACTCACTGCAACCTCCGCCTCCTGGGTTCAAGAGATTCTCCTGCCTCAGCCTCCAAAGTAGCTGGGATTACAGGCGCCCACCACCATGCCCAGCTAATTTCTGTATTTTTAGTAGAGACGAGGTTTCACCATGTTGGCCAGGCTGGTCTTGAACTTGACCTCAGGTGATCCACCCACCTCAGTCTCCCAAAGGGCTAGGATTACAGGTGTGAGCTACCACGTCCAGCCATAATTTTTGTATTTGAAGTAGAAACGGTGTTTTGCCATGTTCGCCAGGCTGGTCTCGAACTCCTCACCTCAAGTCATCCACCTGCCTTGCCCTCCCAAAGTTCTGGGATTACAGGCATGAACCACTGTGCCTGGCCATGAATTTTATTTTCTTTATGATAGTCCTTTTGCTGGATTCATTTATCTTGAAATAGTGGGCAACCACAGCCACAGACCTCTATCTAAGGTACACATCAAGCAATTTAACTTTTTCTTGTAGTGTCATGACATTTCTCTGCTGCTTGGGAGCACTTCCAACATCACTAGTAGCACTTCAAGGTTTATGACATTACAACAAACATGACAATAAATTACACAGGAATCGGGAGAAAGCACTTTTTACTGTGATGTGCAATTTACTAAAGACACAAACTGCTCACCAGGAGATGATTAGCATCACACAGCATTTAAAGCAGATTCTCAAAACACCTGAATTTACCACAACAGCAACAGAATATTGGAATTACTACAGTAGTACAGTATAAAGTACAGTTAATTTTATACAGTTATAATTTAATACTGCATCTTTACATCTGTTTACAGTTCTCTCCACTGAGAGTAGCACCACTTACCGAGAGTAGCACCATGTCCAGTCTCTAAGTGTTTGCATAAATTTTGATACATTTTAACTTTTTATGATGGATTTGTATATATTTTATGGTAGTAAATGATAAAATAAGCTAGTATCTACTGTTTTATGCATTGATGACATACCTCCAAACTTAATTTTTTTTATATCTATATTTCTAGGCTATACAATTTGCAAGTTTTTTCAATTTGTCAAAAATCTCCGCTGGGCGCGGTGGCTCAAGCCTGTAATCCCAGCACTTTGGGAGGCCGAGATGGGCGGATCACGAGGTCAGGAGATCGAGACCATCCTGGCTAACCCGGTGAAACCCCGTCTCTACTAAAAATACAAAAACTAGCTGGGCGAGGTGGCTGGCGCCTGTAGTCCCAGCTACTCCGGAGGCTGAGGCAGGAGAATGGCGTAAACCCGGGAGGCGGAGCTTGCAGTGAGCTGAGATCCGGCCACTGCACTCCAGCCCGGGCGACAGAGCGAGACTCCGCCTCAAAAAAAAAAAAAAAAAAAAAAAATCTCCAAAAAATTTCCCAATATACTTACTGAAAAAAAGCTGCGTGTAAGTGGAGCCTTGCAAGGGTCAACCATACATAAAACAATCTCTTAACCTCTGTACCAGGAGACAAACAGAAGAATGTTCATAAAAGCACTGTTTGTAATAAGAAAAGTTGAAAAGGACCCAAATGTCCACCGGTCACAGAAGGATAAACTACGGAATGGAATTGTACAACGGAATCCTATAAAAAGTAAGTTAAAGAAAGAACCGAACCAGGCCCTTAAATATGAATGATTCTCAGTTGTGCACAGTGGTTCACACCTATAATCTCAGCACTTTGGGAGGCCGAGTGGGGATCATCACTTGAGCCCAGAAGTTCAAGATCAGCCTGGGCAACACAGCAAGACCCCATCTCAAAAAAAGAAAAGAAAAGAAAATTTTGGCCTGGTTCAGTGACTCACGTCTGCAATCCCAACACTTTGGGAAGCTAAGATGGGATGATCTCTTGAGTCTAGGAGTTTGAGACCAGCCTGGGCAACATGGCAAAACCCTGTCTCTACAACAAATTACCCAGGCATGCTAGTGCATGTCTGTAGTCCCAGCTACTTGGGAGGCTGAGGTAGGAGGATTGCTTGAGCCTGGGAGGTGGAGGTTACAGTGAGCCAAGATCATCCCGCTACAATCCAGTCTGGATGACAGAGCAAGACCCTGCCTCGAAAAAATTTTTTTAAATAACAATTTTTAAAAATCCATTCACAATATCATCCCAAACAACAAGAAATTTAAAAAAAAAACTTAGAAATAAATTTAACCAAAGATGTGCAAGCCATGTTACTTCCTTTCTTAAAGATCTCTAGCTTTTATCTGACCTAAATAAAAACTCCCTACCATGCCATAAGACGTTCTCCAATATCTAGGCCAGACTCATCCCTGACGTTCCATCATCTCTTTCTTCTCCCCTATAGAATCTCTCCAGCCACATGAACTTCCTCCCATTCACCTTCTTCACATTTTCCCACTTCTGTCTGGGAACAACTTCCTCACTCCATTCTCCAGCAATACCCTTTCTTTTTTTTTAGGGTAAAATAAATTGTTTTATTTTTATTATTCTTTACTGACCTAAAAGATAACTGTCTGCTTAAAACAATAATAGTAACAATGTGGTGGGTTTTTTTTTTCTTTTTTGTTATACTTTAAGTTCTAGGGTACATGTGCATAACGTGCAGGTTTGTTACATATATATATATGTGCCATGTTGGTGCGCTGCACCCATCAACTCATCAGCACCCATCAATTCGTCATTTACATCAGGTATAACTCCCCAATGCAATCCCTCCCCCCTCCCCCCTCCCCATGATAGGCCCCAGTGTGTGATGTTCCCCTTCCCGAGTCCAAGTGAACTCATTGTGACCCAGCCATCCCACTACTGGGTATATACCCAAAGGATTATAAATTATTCTACTACAAAGACACATGCACACGTATGTTTATTGCGGCACTATTCACAATAGCAAAGACTTGGAATCAACCCAAATGTCCATCTGTGACAGACTGGATTAAGAAAATGTGGCATATATACACCATGGAATACTATGCAGCCATAAAAAAGGATGAGTTTGCGTCCTTTGTAGGGACATGGATGCAGCTGGAAACCATCATTCTTAGCAAACTATCACAAGAAGAGAAAACCAAACACCGCATGTTCTCACTCATAGGTGGGAACTGAACAATGAGTTTCAGCAACACCCTTTCTAAGACACAGCGAGAACATTACGACTTCAACGAAGTCTTTCCTGACTCTTAATGAAAAGTAGTCCCTTCTTTCTCCATGCTTCCTTGCTATTGTTTCTATTCTCATCATACACTTATAACAATGTGCTCAAATTTCCTTTGTGGTAGTCTGAATTCTAACACCAGAACCTGAGCTTTGTATTTGAAATGCTCAGCGAAGTAGAGTAGCCAATAAAAGTGTACTGAATAAATAAATTTGTAATCTAGAAGACAAGATCCACATCCATTTATATTACCCAAAATCTGGGTTACCTTACACACACAAAAAAAGGCAATAAAGTTAAGGCAGTATGGTATAGAAGTTAAAAGTGCAAGCTGTGTTCTAATTAAGATGGTAAATTAAACACACGTCGGCATTTGTTGCCTGCCCAAACCCCAGCTAAAACAATATTAAAGGGTTTTTTTTAGCAAAGGCATAAACACACAAGGATGAGGAGAATGGGAAAGGAAGACAAGAACAACAAAATCTTGAAAGTGTATAAATAAGTGTTAAAGTATTCTCAGAAAATTTAATCCTAAATGGTGAGAGGGAAATCATAAAACTAACTCAATTTGTGTCACAAAATAGGCAAAAACTCAGGAATTGGTGCTTTTACATATGTCTGGAAGTGAGGATGAAGAGAGTAGTGTAAACTAGGGACTAAAAGTTTGTTTAAAAAACAGAGGATCACTAAATTCCCACTACCATCCCCAAGAAACGTTCTTAATCTTATTACTAGGAATAGATCAAAGGGAGGGCCTTCGGAGAGCAAGTGGTATTGTGGTAGGCAGAAAAATGGCCCACCAAAAAATGACAACATCCTAATCCCCGGAACCTGTAAATACGTGGTTAACATGACAAATGCCTTTGCAAATGGGATTAAGGACTCTGAGATGAAGATATTATCCCAGATTATATAGGTGGGGCTAATTGCATGGCATGGTACTTTAAAATCTGGGAATCTTTCCTAGGCTGTGGTCAGAAGAAGATGTGACTACAGAAAAAGAATCAGAGATAGGCTGTGCAGCATGGAGAATGGGAGCCATAAGCAAGGAACGAGGGTGGCCGCTAGGAGCTGGAAAAGACAAGAACACAGATTTGCCGCTAGAGCCTCCAGAAAAGGATGCAGCTATACCAATACCTTGATTTTAGTCCAGTAAAACCCACGTCTGACTTCTACCCCAAAGAACCATACAACGATAAGTTTGTGTTGTTTTAAGCCACTAAGTCTGTGGTAATTTGTTACAGTAACATAAAATAAATTCAGGGACCACATTGAAAACATGGGGATTATGTAAATGTACAGACACCACCAGATCCTGTTTAATCAGAGTTCTCAGAATACCTAGCGCTAGGCCTTCTTCACCATCTAGGCAGGAGATTGGAACATAACTCTGTAGGAACTCCAACTAGATCTAAAGTTAATGATAATGGAGATACCAACTATGACAGAAAACTGTTAGCTGCTCACTAAAATCTAGCTCCCTTCCTTTCAGGGCACACAATTTCACCCTCCCCTGAATTTAGGTGGAGCCGTACAACACAGTTCTGGCCAGCAGAATGTGGCTGGTAGTCTGTGGTATGCCAGAACTGGCATGAAAGCCTATTGGGTGTATCTCCTTCTTCTGCATTTGGTGACATCATGTTGGTAGCTTGAAATTGGTCACGGTGAAGTATTTATACCACAAAGATCAGCAAATGCTATAAATCAGAGCTTTTTTCCTCCCAGATGATCAGGTTGTTAAAAATATACTATCCAAGCCTCACTCATGAAAATTCCTGCAAAATCTTCCATGCTAACTAGATGTAGAAGTTCCTTTGTCCCCTTCTCAAGAATGATTAAAAAAAAAAAAAAAAGGCCCACATGAAAGGTTCCAGTTGACCAAGAACACCAACGCCGGACTTTATGTAAGTGAGAAACAAACTTTTATTATGTTAAGTCACGAAGATTTGGGGAGTTGTACTTACAACAATTCCAATTCCTACACTACTTAAATTGCCTAGCTTGATTACCTCAAGTAAAGATTGCACAGGCAACCTCTAATCATGGATTGAGAGCTTCCAATCAGCTTTCAGTACTCTATCCTTAGGAAGGAGCAGACAATCAAGGATTATTGGACAGTTGAAGACAACTCTAATATAGGTGCAGCAAACCACCATGGCACATGTATACCTATGTAACAAACCTTCCCATTCTGCACATGTATCCCAGAACTTAAACTATAATAAAAAATAAAACTTAAAAAAATTTTTTTTAAAGAAGTTAAACATAAAATAGGGGAAAAAGCAACTCAGAGGAAACAAACCAAGTAAAGAGAAGAAAATTTAAAAATATGTATCATTAATATGAAAGGTAAGAAAAGATAATACAACTATAAAGTAACAGTATACAATAAAAGAGTGAAATTCAGAAATAAAGAAGCTCCTAGGAATTCAAAATATAAAGAGAAATTTTAAAAATTCAGTAGAAAACTGGAAAATAAAGTTGATAAAATACAGCCAAAGGGCACAAAGATAGCAAACGAAAGAGAAAGAATAAGAAATGTAGAAGAGTCCAGAGAAATTCAGAAAAACTGAAAAAAGGTGACTTGAGAACAGGAAATGAAGAAATGTTTCCAGTAGAGGACAAAAGTTTCTACAATCAAAGGACCCATCAAGTACCCAGCACAATAAATGAAAACAGACCCATGGCAAGGGTATGTGAAACTGTAGAAACTCTGTCCCCAAAACAGGAATCTACAACTTTTTGGAAGGTATGAATTATCACACATGAAAGAAAAGTAATCAGAACTGCTTCAGACTTTTAGATAGCAACACTGGAAACTAAAAGGTAATGGAGCATATAATCAAAGTTCTGAGAAAAAATTCAAACCTAAAATTTTATATGCAGTCAATGTGGAGTCATAAGAATTTTTGGGCATGCATGCCAGGTCACAAAAAATCTACTTCCCATGACTTTTTCTCAAGAAATTACTGGAGGGTATTACTGGCTCCTCCATGGCAGGATAATAAACAAAGAAATGAAGCAATAGGAGGAAACACAGGAAACAAGCAAAACGAATCCCCTAAAATAATAAAGATCCCTGCATGACTGCCTTACAACTGGTCGGGATTGGTCCTAGTCAAAAGGCTCCAGAAGAGACTTAAAATTTAAGAACATAAAACAAGGAAAAGATACATAAGATTTAGACAACTGGCAAAGATGTAAATTAGTGATAGGTGCATTAAACACTACATCAAAAGAAAAGGCAAATACAACCTTTAAGGAAAATAAAATGTCAGGAAAGAAAAAACAGTACAGTTTACAACATGGCTTGGCTGAAGAAAGTGTTTACATAATAAATTAATGTAAACATCAAAACACTGATCTAACGAAAATTACGAAATAACTATGAGGGGACTGGGAATTAGTTGTGGAGGAGAGAACAGCCAAATAATCAATTTTAATAGCAGAATAAATCACATCTACAAATAATAAGTCAGGCAGTAAAACAAGTACATTATTTAGACACATGTACATAAATACTGAAAGCAGCTAAAAGTAGTTACTTGTGGAAAGGGAGAAATGAAGGAATGTTATTTTTCATAATAAACCTTATGAAACTATTAGATTCTTTAACCAATATGTATGTATAACTTGAAGAAACAAACTAAAAGAAGGGAAAGAGGAGAGTGAATAATCTGCAACCAGATATATGGGTTTATTCCTGGATGTACTCTTTGTTAACTGTGTGACTTTGGGTAAGTTCCTTATCCTCTCTGTGCCTGAGTTTTCCTCATTTGTAGCATAGAGAAACCAATAGTATCTACCTCGTGGTGGTGTTGTGAGAACTGAGTTCATACACTTACTTTATACATATATGTACATACTCATAGAATGGTATCTGGCACATAATAAGCATGCATTAACACTGACTTATTTTTAAGTACTACCTCTGGGCCTTATCTGAAAAGTCAGTTCTAGAATTCTAAGGACAATAAAATCTTACAGGAAGTTTTCTTTTAAGGAATGTTATTTTTCTGCATTATATTACTGCTTATCAAGGAAGAGGTCAACTGCGCTAACCTTTAACTATGTTTCATTATATTGACAGTGAAAGAATTTCTCATAGGAACTTCAACTGCTGCCACTTGGAATTTTCTTAGAATGCTGGCAATACTCAGTGAAGAAAATCAGTAGGGTGGTTACCAGAGACTGGTGGTAGGAATAAAAGGAGGAATGCGGAAAGCAAAAATGTTGATCAAATGGTACAAAGTTCCAGTTAGACTGGAGGAATAAGTTTTTGTGATCTACTGAACTGCATGGTGACTGCAGTTAATAATAATGTGTATTTTAAAACTTCCAAAAGAATGTATTTTTAACATTCTCCCCACAAAGAAATAACAAGTTGGTGAGATGACAGATACGTTGCTGGGTGCGGTGGCTCACGTTTGTAATCCCAGCACTTTGGGAGGCCAAGGCCAAGGATCACTTGAAGCCAAGAATTTCATACCACCCTAGGCTACAAAGTGAGACTCCATCTAAACAAAACAAAACAAAATGTTTCAAAAACTTAGTTGAGCATGGTGGCGGGCACCTGTAGTCCTGGCTACCAAGGAGGCCGAGCCAAAAGGATCCCTTGAAGCCCTTGAAAAGGTTGAGGCTGCAGTGACCTAATGATCACACCACTGCCCGTCAGCCTGGGCATCAGGGCACTCCAGCCTGGGAGACAGAGCAAGATGATATTACTTAAAAAAAAAAAAAAAAAAAAAGATGCTGGATATATTAACTAGCTTGATTGAATCCTTTTATAATGTATACATAGATCAAAACATCACACTGTACCCCATTAATATGCACAATTATTATGTCAATTAAAAATGAATTCAAAAAATAGGAAAGAATGCCTTAAAATTTTAATCAAACATCCAAAGGCTAAGCTAAACTTAAATAAGTATCTGCTGACATAAAACTATTTCCCTGGCCGGGCGCGGTGGCTCAAGCCTGTAATCCCAGCACTTTCGGAGGCCGAGACGGGCGGATCACGAGGTCGGGAGATCGAGACCATCCTGGCTAACACAGTGAAACCCCGTCTCTACTAAAAACTACAAAAAAACTAGCCGGGCGAGGTGGCGGCGCCTGTAGTCCCAGCTACTCCGGAGGCTGAGGCAGGAGAATGGCGTAAACCCGGGAGGCAGAGCTTGCAGTGAGCTGAGATCCGGCCACTGCACTCCAGCCCAGGCGACAGAGCGAGTCTCCATCTCAAAACAAAACAAAACAAAACAAAAAAAAACAACTATTTCCCTTATTTAACTTAACAGCTTTCATTAAGGAGCCTAGAACTTACTTCAGGCTGATCAGATTTCCTAACAGTATAGTTTCACAACAGAAGTCAAGAGAGCTATATTTCAGTTGGTCACAACTCCTAGATTACATCAGTCTAAAGATGACTATAGTTACAAAAAGGCAAAAACCTTTATTATTTTAATATTTAATGCATTAATGAAAAACAAAAATAAACTTTAAAAAATCAGAAACTCACTAATAATATTTTCTCTTTTCCTATGTTTCCCTCCTGTCCTTATGCATACATCACAAAGGCAACTTTAAAACTTCCCTCTAATCATATCAATATGTCATTATCCTCATTATTCTTTTAAAAATTTAGGAAAGTATTTTCTTAAAATGCATTCGTTCACTCTGGTAGATGTTAAAATATAGAGGATTACCAAGATCAAAGACAAACAGCGTATGATCTAATACAAGAAGTAAAACATAAGATATCATTATTTTGAACTTACAGTTTTGTATCTTGCCTTTTTTATATTTCAAAAAAAGAAACAGAATTCCTCATAATCAACTGGGCGCAGCGGCTCACGCCTATAATCCCAGCACTTTGGGAGGCCAAGGTGGGAGGATCACTTGAGGCCAGGAGTTCCAGACAAGCCTGGGCAACATGGTGAAACTCCATCTCTACAAAAAAATACAAAAATTAGCTGGGCATGGTGATGCATGCCTGTCGTCCCAGTTACTCAGGAGGGTGAGGTAGGAGGATCGCCTGAGACCAGGGAGATCAAGGCTGCAAGTGAGCTGTGATCATACCACTGGACTCCAGCCTAGGTGGCTGTGAGGTCCTGGTTGAATAAAAATATTAAAATAGGACTGGGCACAGTGGCTCACGCCGTAATCCCTGCACTTTGGGAGGCCAAGGCAAGAAGAGCATTTGAGGTCAGGAGTACAAGACTGCCCTGATCAACATGGTGAAACCCCGTCTCTACTGAAAATACAAAAAAAGTGGCCAGGCGTGGTGGTGTATGCCTGTAGTCCCAGCTACTTGGGAGACTGAGGCAGGAGAATTGCTTGAACCTGGGAGGTGGAGGTTGCAGTGAGCTGAGATTGCACCACTGCACTCCAGCCTGGGTTACAGAGAGAAACTCCGTCTCAAAAAAAAAAATACACACACACACACACACACACATCTATATATATAGAGAGAAAATAACTCTTCCTAATAAAAGGTACAGGGCAATTTCTGACATAATAGTAGCACAAATAACATACTGTAAGAAGTCAAGAGGAACAATGATTTTTGAGCAGCAATATTGTCATCTTCAAAGAAAAGTGACAGATACTGAGGAAGGGCCTTAAAGAATAGGTAGAATTCAAAAATAAAGAGAATGGGGAGTATGAAGTTACACGAAGGGCAGAAGTAAAAATGTGGACAAAATCACAGAATCAAGAAAATATATGAAGAATAATAAGTTTATGTTGCACTTAAAAAAAAGAGATGTCTGAGGACAAAGCCTCAGAGCACTCCAAACATTAGGGAATCATGAAAAAGAGAAGACCCTAGCAAAGAAAATTCAGTTAGTGTGTTTTCTGCCAATGCTTCTCCTAAGTGAGAAGTCTGGCTGGAGACTCTGTGTACATGGGCAGGCCTAACTTCAGCCAGAGTGTGCAAAGAACCAGCAATCAGGATGGCAGGATTCTTAAATCCCGAACAAGAAGAGACTAGGGCACTATAATAGTAACTTAATTAGAACTCTCCAAGATATCTCATTAAATTTCTTCAGAGAAGAATTCTCTCATATTTTCTCTTATAATGTACAAAAAATGCTTAGCACACACAAAAAAGCACTAAATAAATGGCAGGTATAATTAACGCCCTAAACCACCATCAACCATTCTGCTTTGGTTTGAATGTATCCCCCAAAGTTCATGTGTTGGAAATTTAATCTCCAATGCAACAGTGTTAAAAGGTAAGACCTTTAAAAGGTGATAAGGTCATGAGGGCTCTGCTCTCATGAATGAGTGAAGGTCATTATTACAGGAGTGGGTTTGTTATCAAAGCGAGTTTGCGCCCACATTTGCCCACATGTGCATACCATGTGATGCCTTCCACCATGTTACGATGTAGCAGGAAGGCCCTCACCACATGTGGCTCCCTGACCTTGGACTTCCCAGCCTCCAGAACCGTGAACCAAATAAATTTCTGTTCACTATAAATTACCCAGTCTCAAGTATTCTGTTATAGAAGCACAAAATGAACTAAAACACATATTAAAATGTTTCACAGTTTCAGGGGCAAACACTCTATTACTGAAATAACAAAAAGCTGAGAACGTGACAGACTGAGTTTGAAATATTTAGAGAGTCAACCATGGTGGCAGCTGGAAGGTCTAAGAACGCCAAGAACAAGATAAAATTTGGGAGGAAAACTTGGGGTAAAGTACCAAGACAATTCAATAGGGAAAGAATAATCAACAAATGGTGCTCAAACAACTAAATATCCACATGTAAAAGAATGAAACTGGATCCCCACCTCATACCATACACAAAACTAACCTGAAATGAACCACTGACCTAGGTATAAGAATTAAGACTACTAAACTCTTGAAAGGAAAAATGGTTACAAGATTTTGACCTTGGAGTAGGCAAAGATTTTTGAGATAGGATACCAAAAGCTCAAGTGAAGAAAAAAGACATAAGCTAGATGATATCAAAATTCAAAACCACTGTGCTGTAAGTGACAGCAGCAAGAAAGTAAAAAGACAACCTATGGAATGGGAGGAGGTAACGTGCACAACATATACCTGATAAAGGATGTGCACTTAGAGTATATTAAGAACTCCTACAAGTCAATAATAAAATGACAACTCAACTTAAAAACAGGCAAAGGATTTGAATATATATTCCTTTCAAAGAGATATGTAAATGGACGATAATCACATGAAGAGATGTTCAACATCATCTGTCATCAGGAAAATGTAAGTGAAAATCACAATGAGATACTACTTGATACCCATCAGGACAGCTAGAATAAAAATGACTGACAATAACAATAGTTGGTTAGGACATGAAGAAACTGGAGCCCTCAGACATTGTTTGTGGGAAGGCACAATGGTACAGTCACTTTAGAATATAGTCTGGCATTTTGCCAAATAATTAAACATATTCTTACCATATGATTTGGCAATTTTATTCCCAATTACATACCCAAGAGAAATGAGAACATATAGTCACACAAAAATTCCTACATGAATGCTCATAGCATCATTACTCATAGTAACCAAAAAGTGGAAACAACCCAAATGTCCACCAATTGATAAATGAACAAACAAGATGCAGTGTATATATACCTCTCCATACTAAAATATTATTTGGCTATAAAAAGTAATGAAATATTAATATATGCTACAACACAGGCAAACCCTGAAAGCATCATGTTAAGTAAAAGAAGCCAATACAAGACTGTAATACTTCATGATTCCATTTATATAAAATGTTCAGAACAGAAAAATCTATGGAAACAAAACAGATTAGTGGTTGCCAGGGATGGTGGGGAGCGTGGATTGAAGAGTGACTGCTAATAGGTACTAAATTTCATTTAGTTTGATAAAAATGTTCTAAACTTAGATTGTGGCGACGGTTGCACACCACGATATAATTCTAGAAGCCACTGACATGTTTTTTTAAAAGGTTGGCTAATTCTCAGAGAAAAAGAAAAAAGCTGAGGCAACTTTTATAGCCATACTTTCTCCTATAAAAGTCTTCTTACAGAACTTTTCTGTGGAAGAGTGTTTGGGACTTCGCATTTCATAATAAGCAGCAAGTTCATTCTAAAACAGGGCCCACATACTCTGGTTTCTCTTCAGATCTTATAAACCTTTTGCCTTTTACCAAAACAGGGCCCATATAATTTAAATTGGGGTTTTTGGAAAAAAATAAAATAAAAGAGATAAATTCATTCTGAGAAAATACAAAGAGTATTTGAGAACAATCTCTGGTGTGTTCTATGGTCCTATGACTAACTACATGATCTTCCAACTAGAAATAGGAAGTAACAAGCAGTAATAAAAGTAATCATTATTATTTACACAACAATTACTAAGTCTTTCTATGTCAGGTTCTTCAACCATTCTCTTATTTAATCTCATCAAAAAATCTTACTCAAAATTGAAGTCCACATTGGTTATAGTATACTATACAATGTACTATTATATAGTAACTAAAAAATTATTTTCTGGGTATGATACCAAAAGCAAGCACTAGCAACAACAACAACAACAACAAAACATGTAAATTAAATCTCATTAAAATGTTGTATCAAAGGACACTATCAACAGAGTAAAAAGGCACAGAATTCGAGAAAATATTTGCAAATCATATATACAATAGGAGACTGATATCTAGAATATATTTTTAAAACTCCTACAACTAAACAATAAAAGCAAACAACTGAATATTAAAATGGGCAAAAGACTCAAATAGATATTTTTCCAAAGATACACAAATGGCCAATAAACACATGAAAGGATCCGCAACAGCACTAGTCACCAAAGAAATGCAAATCAAAACCATAACGAGATATCACTTCATAAACATTAGGATGGCTATTTTCAAAAAACAAAAAGTAACGTGGATGTAGAGAAACTAAAACCTTTGTGCATTGCTGGTGGGAATGTAAAACGGTACAGCCGCTGTGGAAAATGATGTGGCACTTCCCCAGAAAAAAGCGAAGCATAAAATTACCATATAATCTAACAATTCCACTTCTAGGTATGTACCTATAAAAAGTAAAAGCAGGAACTCAAACAGATATCTGTACATCTATGTTCACAGCAGCATTATTCAGAATAGCCAAAGGATGAAGCAACCTAAGTTTCCACTGACAAACGGATAAACAAAATACGGTATTGAGAAAGAAACTTTTATCTGAGGAATGCAAGTCCTTTTAAATGATCTGGCCCAGAAAGGCATTCAAATGTGACAGCAATCACATCCTATTTCCCTCCTTTGAGCTATGATAAATATTTATCTACTGAAACTGCTTTACACTGCCACAAGTAACTAGAAAATAACCTAATAATGCTACACCACACATTATAACCAACTCCCTGTATCTCAACAATGTTAGTCAATCATTAACCAACATTGTATCTATAAACTACTGAGAATTCTTGACAGACAACTTAGTATCATTCCACTCCATGTCCCCTTTATTTAATGCCTCACTCTCCCAGGCAACTGTTCTCATTTTGGCTCAAGTAAACTCTTTGAATACTATTTTGTGCTTGAGCCTCTTCCTTTTAGGTCGATGGTATGTACACACATACAATGAAATATTATTGCATCTTAACAATTAAGGAAGTTTTGATACATGCTATACAACATGAGTGAACTTCGAAGACATACTGAAAGAAAAGCCAGTTTCAAAAAGACAAAAATTCCATGATGCCTCCTATATGAGGTTCTTAGAGCAGTCAAATTCATAGAGACACAAAGTAGAATGGTGTTTGCCAGGTACTAGGAGAAGGGGATAATGGGAAGTTAGTGTTTAATGTGTAAGGAGTTTCTTCTGGGAAAGATCAAGTTCTACAGATGGATGGTGGTGATACAACAATGTGAATATACTTCATGCCACAAAACTGTACACCTGGAACTGTTAAAATGATAAATTTTATGTTATATATTTTTACTACAATAAAGTTTATTTTATAACCCTTTCATATCACACTAAGATATATTAATGACAGGAAATAGCAGGATATGTATGCGGTAGAATCAACTGGTACTCTTCCTCAGTAAGTACAAGGTAATCGAAACAATTCAGTGAGTCTGGTATATTAAAAGATAGTCCTTTCCTCCTGAGTAACAAAGAGAACTGTGACTGACAGTAAGTGATTCTTGTAATTACATCAGGATTGCAAGAGTGCAAAAATGTAAATGCTTTTTGGCACAATAGAGGTGGGTCCAGTGGGCTTCACATAAACTCTATTCACATATAATGAAGACAACAAGCTAAGAAAAAAAATCATTTTCTTCTTGAGTTATGTTACTTTACAGGTGACTTAGGAAAGCTTGATCACAGGTCTCATTGATAGAGAGGCTGTACAGAACTGGAGCACTCATGTTTTTTGTTTCTTTTGCTTTTTGGTTTTTGTTTTTTTTCTCAGGAGACAGGGGTCCTGCTATGGTTGCCTAGCATGGCCTCAACTCCTGGGCTCAGGCAACCTTCCCACCTTAGCCTCCCAAGTAGCTGGGACTATAGGCACACACCATACCTGGTTTTGATGCACTGACTTTTATCTTCATTCACTGGCCTAGCAACCCCATCTTTCCAGAGCCTAACAATAACTGGGTAGAGAAGAAAGTAACTAATCAGAGGAGAGCCTCACGGCCCCTTCTGCAGAGGCACAGTTCAAATGGCAAAATACAAGTATGATTTGAAGAGGAGTATCTCCTCTTGTGGAGAACATGCTGGGCATGATGTCATCAAACTGAATGATGTCAAGAAGGGGCATGGTGTGGCATACAGGCATGATCTGTCCCCATCATTCTCTTTAGCTTCATCTCCTGTCTCTCTTCCCTGTGTTTTCTCAGCTTGCCTTCTTGCTATTCCTGAACACATCAAGTGTGGTCCCATTTGAGGGACACTGCACCTCCTTCTGCCTGAAACATTCTTTTCTTTGCTGTTCTCATAATTCTCCCTCTCTTACCTCATTCAGTTTTCCTCTCAAATATCAGGTCATCAAAGAGGTATTCCCAATGACCCTATCTAATATAGGCTCTCCTCCGTCAAGCTTTATTCCCTTATACTGTTTCGTTTTTCTTTGGACTAATTACAATCTTAAATAATTTATTGCCTATCTCCTATCACCAGAATGTAAACTCATAGGGCAAGGGTGACATCTGTCTTACTCATCACTGTATTACTAGTGCTTACAATAGGGCCATACAAGCAACAAATAAATACTTGAAAGAATATAGACAGGACAAGAGAAGAGTGTAATGGAGAGACAGATCAGAAAGTATCCAGAAAGCTCACTCCACTTCCCAGAGGCCTATCTCTAGAAGGCCTAGTCAGAGACCTAACTCTACAGGTGCTTGTCCACTTGGAGTCTTAAGAAAACAGTTGGTAGCTAGAACTGTTCTTTTTTCACCTCAGTATCCTTCTAAGAGTTGCCTGATTCTTCAGCAAAGAATTCTAACTATATTGTAGTTCAAAGGATTTGATGAGAGGAAAGCTGACAAGGCAGGATGGGTGAGGAAAATGTGTTTAGTTAGCCTAATGTGAGAGTTTTATATAACAAGAAGTTGGAAGGGGGCTGGGCCCTCTAGATGGTAACAGCTCAGAACCCCCTTGAATTATAAACAGCAGTGACAAAATCCACAATCCCCAGGTACAAAGAAGACTCTAAGTGCTAAAGGCAAGAATGAACTCTTGACTTTCAAACAAAAATAAGCGAAGATTTCCCTTTAGAATGAAAAAGACAAGGACACTGATAACCTCAGGTTACATAGGTAAGTTTAATTTTATACAAAAGATATACACACATTTCTTAAAACATGCAAATTATTAATGTGCTATTAACATATATTGTGTTTTTTAAATTTTAACAATAGAGTGGCTGAACATTAACATACTCAGTTACCTTAAAGCCACAATGTTTAATAAATCCACCATCAGCTTCAAAGCATTTATTTGTGTTATGAATGTCTAAAAGGTATATCCTATTCACTGGGACATTCTGAAAGGAAAAATAAAAACTGGGGGAAATACACTAAGTGTTAATAATTACCTGTGTGTGGTAAAATCAAGAATGACCTTAGTGGCCTTAATACTTAATTTTCCACATAGTAACAAAAAAGAAACTTACTTAAAATTGAAAACAACTTTGCTAAAGAATATAATATAGGTACATTATGTAAGGCCTTCTTTTAGAAAAGCCATGAAATGACCTATAACATTGTACTGTTTATAACACTTACCTCAAAACTAAAAATCATTTTAACTTTGAACACTTTATTTCCTCCTTTACAATTAAATATTCAAAAGGTTTAACCTTAATTTTTAAAAAGCAAGTTTTCCAGCATGCTTCACATAAAAACTGTGACCGTATCAGCATTTGGGTTTTTCGAGGACACTCTGATATAAGGAAAACCTGAAATTAAGACCTATTGTGACACATGTTCAGTATTGCATATTACAAGGAACCATTCCTGATATTAACAACCTCAGAAGTGATCTAAAATTACGGAAAACTAATATATATTAAAAGCTAATAAAGAGGGAATAGTGGTGATAGATATGTTAATTAGCTTGATTTACCCATTTCACAATATATACATATACGAAAAAGGAAAGTACACTGTAAATATGTGTAATTTTTTTGTCACCTGTACCTTAATAAAAAAAATTTTTTTTTTAAATTTTTTGAGACTGAGTCTCCTCTGGCACCCAGGCTGGAGTGCAATGGTGCAATCTCAGCTCACTGTAGCCTCAACCTCTGGAGCTCAAGCGATCCTCTCACCTCAGTCACCTAAGTAGCTAGGACTATAGTTGTGTGCTAATATGACTCGCTAATTTTTGTATTTTTTGCATAGAGACAGGGTTTTGCCACGTTGCCTAGGCTGGTCTTGAACTCCAGAGCTCAAATGATCCTCTCACCTAGGCCTCCCAACATGCTGGGATTACAGGCATGATCCACCGTGCCCAGCCATAAAAATAAATATTTTTTTAAAAGTTTAGAAGAGGAAATAGCAGACCCTTGTTTGCCTACCCACCATCTACTCCTTTCTTTAATCTTTCCAACAGAATATCCATTTCATTCCCATTTTCACTCTCATCTTTAGCTCCAATCCAAGGTTAGATCTTGATTAGGGTAAGCTATTAATATTATTGGTCTTGGGTGGGTCTAAGCAGAATGAAGAAAAAGACACAGTCCAGGACCGCAGAAACAGAGTTGTCTCTTTCTGAATTGAACTGATTACCACCAATTTCAAGGAGAAAAACAGGCTTTGGAAATAGTAATTTTGTGATGAGTAAAGCAGAGAAAGAAAAAGAAATTGGATCTACAATAAAGTCATCAATTTGTTGAATCATTTAAATTTGGAATCGGTCTACTACTATGCACTTCCTGTAATGTACCTAACATAGTTCTTTCTAAGCATTTGAGTCAGGCTACATAAAACCCAATTTATGTAGACAAATGCATTATAACTACCATGGAAGGAAACCAAATCGTATGGAATTTTCTTCTTAACAAAAAGCTGAAATGCCATGTGTTAATACGTGTTAACACCCTCATACTCAGCAGTGTTGATAATTCTATCTTGATCACAGACTTAAGTTTAATTATCCCATCTGCCACAATGTCTTATAGTCACTAAAAAAAGACATCAGTGAACATGGATGGATCTTTTTAAGGGACATTTTTAAAAGAAAAAATAAGTTATCTATACTTTCAATACTTTGTATTTTTATGTTAAAATTTTAAAAGAAAAACAGGAAAGAAGAATCTTAGAGTTTCTCCTAAGGCTTGCATTTGGTTAACAGTTTAATTAAATATAGTTTATTAAAAAATTGAGGCAACTCATATAGGTTAACTTGAAAATTTTCCGGCTTGTACTTCATATATGTGTGGTGTGTACGCACACATGCATATATACACACAGTATTTTATATCTGCAGAAACAACTAAGATAATCCACACAAAAGACAGACATTTCCACTTTATAAAAGTAATTCACAGGCCAGGCATGATGGCTCAGATCTTTATCCCAGCACTTGGGGAGGCTAAAGTTGGAGGACTGCTTGAGGCCAGGAGGTTAAGACCAGCCTAAGCAACCTAGTGAGAACTTTTCTCTATAAAAAAAATTTTTTTAAAGTAATTCATCAGAGGATATATTATGGAATCATGACCCAAGAGATTTTTTTGTTTGATAGCTATGTAAAAATATATTTGGTTTATAAGATATGTCTCATTAGTTATTTACAGTAATGCACAAATACTGTCAGGCAAGTATTAAAAGACTACAGGTTACTGTTGCCAAGTGGCGGAGCTAAGCATCTACTTAAAAAGACAAACGAAGAAAAACATTTGAATTTGTGCAGTCATAGACCAAGGATATAGAAGGCAAAAACAAAACGGGAGGCATTCTGAGTACAGACTTGAATTTTTTTTTTTTTTTTTTTGAGACAGAGTCTCGCTCTGTCACCCAGGCTGGAATGCAATGGCACGATCTCAGCTCACTGTAGCCTCTACCTCCCCAGGTTCAAGCAATTCTCCTACCTCAGCCTCCCGAGTAGCTGCAATTATAGGCGTGCGCTACCATGCCTGGGTAATTTTTGTATTTTTAGTAGAGACGGGGTTTCATCATGTTGGCCAGACTGGTCTTGAACTCCTGACATCAGGCGATCCGCCTGCCTCAGCCTCCCAAAGTGCTGAGATTACAGGCATGAGCCAAGGCACCCAGCCCACACTTGAACTCGTAATGTCTAACTGTAGCAGAATGAACCAAAACTTCCGTTTAGCAAAACAGGTGTGTGACTTCATATTTCTCACATATAACAGCTTGGAGACACAATTGAATCCAACAATCTATTACTGCGTGAAATGGAAATGTGCACTGTTAAAGGGCAGAGATGAATATATAAGTTGTTATATTATGAGGGAGATAAATGAGGAATGAAAACGCAATGCAGTAGGATAAACTTGTTGGCAAAGGGTTAAACATTTTTCAAATTGCTTAGTGTTAAACCATTACTGTTGGACTCAAAGCTCAGCGTCCTGCCAGCATACGGAATCGTTAGCTCAGTCACATCCCTAGATATTGTTTAATAAATTAAACTCAAAATTTTTATTCATATTGGACATATACTTCTTAGAGACCTCTTAAAACAGAAACAGCTGAGTAACAGGTATTCCATCATTACATTTATGCTAAAGGCAGAAATTCGTAAAACCTCTAGTTAGTGAAGGACTACATTTTAAAAGACAGATGGAAACTCAGGAAGTCAATTCTAATCCAAACTCTATCCCAAGCTAGGAGATCCTAAATAAATGCATTTAGCAAAGAGTTAGTTTTCTATGTTCAAGCCTCAGTGTTGACTGCTAAGAATGACACAAATATATCTAAAATCTGATACGCTCCTTCAAGTATTCTATAGGATGGCTGCCACAAGGAATTACAGGCTGTCAACGAGAATATTGTGCCATAACAAAGACAAAAAATAAAATCCTAAAAACCAAGAGGAGCCTTTGAGCAAGATCAAAGGCTTCACAGACTGTTTAGGTGACGTTTGTGCTGGGCCTAGAACAAGGGGTTGAATTTGTACACGTGGCAATGGAAAGGAAGGACATTCCAGGCAGCAAGAATCGAATGGCGCCCTACACAGACACTTTCAACGCATGTTCCCTTACAGTCTGCTCCTGCCATGCAGAAGTTCCTGGGGTTCTTCCAACAGGCACTCTCTTCAGGGTTTTTGCATTTGCTGCTCCTTCTACCTGGGATGCTCTTCCCCCAGATATCCGCAAGGCTGCCTTTCTTACCTCCTTCAAGTCTTTGCTCAAATGCCACCTTCTCAGTGAGAACTTACCAGACTACCCTATTTTAAACTGTCATCTTCTCAGTCTCTAAGACTCTTCCGTGCTTTATTTTTTTTCCACAGCACTTAATATTATCTGGCATGCTATAATATAGCCTACTCCTTAATAGCTCTATGTTTCTCACGCAAGGGCGAAAGTTATCTGTTCATCTTCAGATTTTAAAACTGTTTCTGCATATGGTAGGCATGAATTAAATATCCGTTGACAAACTGATGGAATGAATGAATGAAAAAAAAATAACTGCCCTCAAAAAGGTTATGGTCTAGTGGAGGAAGCAAATACATAAACAAATAATCTTAAATTATTCCCGAAAGACAAAAAAACACACTCGGCAAAACCCAACTTACAGAAACCTAATACACAGAAACAACTTCTCATACTCCACTTATACATGGCCAGTGACCACCAGATTCTTCTTTATATATCTTCTAGCTCTCTGCCCTCAGTGGCACTGTTACAACGGCCAAAAATGCCACCAGAGCTGCCACTGCTGTCAGAACTGCCTCTTCCCACATTAACCGTCACTGCTACCTAGTGAGTGATGGTAAACAATACTTCTGTTCCCACTTTTGGACAAGGGAAAGGCAGATTCCTGAGTTTCTAAATTAAATGCATTTTTCAGTAGATAGTTACATTCTGCACTACACGAATAGTATACACTGATTATATGGATTAGCCAGGAAACCCACTGTTTTGAATATTGCTTAAGTTTACATATGGAAAAATAATTTTTTTGAATTGTTTTACTATTGCAACATACCTTTTTTACACTGCAAATGGATGACACTGGCAAAATGGTTATGAAAAAGATTCCTTCAATAAAGGCCGGTACTATGTTTTAACAAACAGGTAAAGTTAATGGCATTTTTTTCACTCGGGAGGATCAACTAGAATTTAAGCTGGATTACAGAATGATGTAGAATTTTTAAACAGACCATCAGTATTTAAGTTATACTAAATTAAAACCACACAGGAGTAGCAGAAAATACTCTTTATAGCTAGCAAAAGCAAAACAACTGAAAAAAAAATGACGAATAAGCTCAAGATTTCTCACTTCAACTAACACCTTCACAGACTGCATTATCATTTTAGGCAAACTGACGTTTTCACATTTACTTTGTAACGGCAAGATTGATTTCCATCTGGGACTTATCTGCATAAAAGCGTTAGCCTTGGCACAATTTCAAAATTGAATTGAAAGCTCATTTCTGGCTATAAGCAAAGTGCCACAATACCACACAACAGTTATACCTCACATTAATCCTACCACTGGGAACCCAATTTTATGTGTTTCAGCTAGTGAATTTTGCGCTCAGATGAGCACATACCTCTATAAAACCCTTCCTCGATCATCAATAAATCACTTATCTCTACTACCTTAATGCCTCCTGCACTTGTCCATACTAAACAGTATTCACACATCTAAAAGAGAAGTTCTACAAATGTTACTATTCTTCATAAATAGAAAAAAACTATAAATGATGGCAAATTCCCATATGTGGAAAAATGCCAAAGCTGAAGCTGAAATCATAACTTTTAGGTATAGAACCACAGTTCCAATCAGTCAACTACAAACGTCGCTGGTTACTTCGAGGGTAAATAATTTGCAGCCAGCTGCTAAAAGTCCTGATAAAAATATTAGGTCCTCACGTATCTTCCTCTTTAATAAGGAGACACCTGAAAGTCACACTGGGCAGTCGGTCACGTATCGAAACAGACAGGAGAGAGACTGTACAGAGCGTGCAGTTCTCAAACGCAGGAAGCCAAAGTTCCTGCCCTATGAGATGATTACGGTGAAAACCAGTAGCCCATCTGTCCAAAGCACAGCAAGAAGTCCACTCGGAAAGGCTGGGAGTCGCGGGAGGGGGGCGAGAAGAACGAGTTCCGCCCCGTCTTCCTCCTCCCGGGCTAACTGCAGCCGCCGGCGGCACAAGGCAGTCGCGCGGGATTGGCTCTTGGGGCCGGGGCGCAGGGCTCCGGGGCGCGGGTGGGCTGCCGCTGCCCGATCGGCGAGGGCCTCGCCCGCGCAGCCGGGAAGGCACGCAGCCCACCGACGGGCGGAGGAACCGCCCGGGCAAAGCCACGTCGGTGGCTGACCGCGCGGCAGGGAGGTGGGCACCCCGTCCACACCCACCGGGAGGCTGACAGCCGGCGAGAGCCAGGCGGCCAGGACGCGAGAAGGGCCGCAGCGCGCCGGAGGGGGTCGCTCTGAGGAAGCCGCGCTGGGCGCTGCCCGTCGCCAACGACTCCCCCTCGCCCGGATCAGCAGCAGCTGGATACTCACGTAGGGTTGGTAGAACTTGGAGAGCCGCGGCTTCCCGTGGTTGTTGAAGATTAGGATCGCCTTGATCATGGCTGTGCCGGGCCGACCGGGTGGGCACTGGGGGCCAGGGCGGGGGCGGGCGCACGAGCCTCGCCTCGTAATCTCGCCTGCGATCCTTCCCCACCCGCCCCCTCCCGTACGCGCCGGCGCGCGCTCCCGAGTCGCCGGGCGGGGCCCGAGGGGCGGAGCCTGGGCGGGGCTGGCACTGAGGAAAGCGGAAACATTTCTAGGTCCGAGCCAGCGGCCAAAGAGGGGCGTGCGCATTCGACCCAGCACGGAGATGTTGCCCACCTCTCCTTTCCTGAGGTCTGTAGTCGCGGAGAAACGCATGTTGCGTTATTAACGTTCAGAAGTCTGCCACAGCTTCGATTTGAATGACTAGCCAGGAACACCAAGTTTCACTGTGGAATTGGGTTCCCCTACTCCGGCGCTTCCTTTGCGACGCTCTCTGGAGAAAACGCACGCCCACTGCACGCGCTCAATCGCTACTTCCGCTCTCCAGTCTCTCCAAGCAAGATGGCGGAGGAGCTGCAGTCTATGTTGCAGCTTCCTCCCTCAGGTGCTGCTGGAGGGGAAGGACTTACGGAGGTCTCCCCAGAAACAACCACCCCGGAGCCCCCGTCTTCCGCTGCAGTTTCCCCGGGAACAGAGGAACCTGCTGGCGACACCAAGAAAAAAAGTAACTGAATTTATTTCCGGGCAGAGAGGCGGGAGGTTCAGATTGCATCCGACTGGGAGTGGCGACCAGTAAAGAAGCAAAATTTAGAGGAGCTCCCGTCCTAGACCTGCATTTTGACCAGTCATCAGGAGAAGTGTACTTTTTGATTTTTAAGGCTTTTGAGTTGAGTGTCCAAATACTCTGTCTGTCGGTGTAGGTCCTGATACTTGGCTGCCACACCCCTTTTTATATTGTATTCTTTGAGTTGGCCAGACTGCGAGCTCTTTGAAGGAGGAAGGGAGCTGAGTGGGGGTTCTCGGTAATTCCAGGTACTTAACACAAGAGCTAATTATTTTAATGATGTTTTACGGTGGTAGGGATGGTCACTGGCAAAGCCTGGATTAGAATTCACGCCTTCTGACTTACTCGCTTTTTTGGTTTTTCCCCCTCCCAGTTGGTTGTGAATTCGCTCCTTAAACCAAAAACCAAATTCTTACGCAAAATGAAGACTGCTAAGGGAAAGCTAAAGGCATAGATGTTACCTTTTTAAGAAACACATTTTGGAACCTTTTTGAGTTACTTCATTGCTTGAACCAGCTATCCCCAACCCTTTATTGTTTGAGAATGTTTTCCTTTGTAAAAGAGATTGCCAAGGTTACGTGTTCTAAAGCACTCTGTAGAGTTAGAGTTGCCTATGAGAAAAGCAGCATATAAGCATCCTCGATTCAGAGAGGCTGATTTTGTCCTTAGACAAGTTTTCCGCGTTCAGTCTTAAGATGACAGTGGTCTCTGGCGGGGCGTGGTGGCTCAGGCCTGTTATCCCAGCACTTTGGGAGGCCGAGGAGGGTGGATCACGTGAGGTCAAGAGTTCGAGACCAGCCTGGCCAACATGGTGAGACTCTGTCTCTACTAAAAATATACAAATTAGCTGGGCGTGGTGGCGCGCGCCTGTAATCCCAGCTACTCGGGAGGCTGAAGCAGGAGAGTCGCTTGAGCCCGCGCGGCGGAGGTGGCAGTGAGGGGAGGTCGCGCCATTGCACTCCAGCCTAGACAACAAGAGCGAACTCCACCTCAAAAAAAAAAAAAAAAAAAAGACATTGGTCTCATTGCCTTTTCTTCAACTTCTGCTACTGTGGAGGATAATTCTCTCCCAAGACTGCCCCTTTAAGTCAGACTCCCATTTCCACGTGATGCACTGTGATTATTTCCATGGATAGCCGCTAGAAAAGAATTCCGCAGGTTTTACAGTTTTTTGTTGCATTTTTTCTTCCAATATACATAGGCAAGAGCGGACTTTCCGAGATTCGTTTTAAGGTTTAACAGTCTTAGTCAAAAGCTTATTACTTGACCCTGATGATAGCTGTGTAAAACTGAAGCTAAAAAAAACAGTGGCTTATAATCTAAATATTTGCTTGGTCTGAACAGTATTTTTTGCAAATTGAACTGTCATTTAAGGATCAGATTTTTATTTTCTGGCTCTTGTTAGCATTTCAGTTTGCCTCTCCAATATAAAACTTTCTATTCCTAACCTATTTCTAATTATTCCTACCTTGAGGTTGTCATCATTTGTTGAGGATGATCTGATGAAAGCAGCTTAACTGTTTTGTATCCTCAGCCTTTGTTTTAATCTACAGAAGAAAGATTGTTGAAACAGACCAAGGTTTTGGCACTGGCGGTATGTTAGGTTACCCGGGGAGTAAGTGTTTTCCTAGTTGCTTCTGATGTCTATCCGGGGTTCAAAACTACAGGCAAATCACCGTTAAAATTAAAAAGACAGGGCAACTGTAGTTAAATTATTTTCCTTCTCTAGTTTCTCACTGTCTTACACTTCTTCCTTAAGTAGCATAACTCATGATATTTTCTGCTTCACTTTCTGGAAATGTTTAATTGCGTTAATCGATTTACTGATAGCCCCAGGGGATTAAGGGAGCAGTGAAGGGAGGTATGAAAGATAGGATAACTAAAATCCCATGTTATCTCCAAATACATTCCTATTCCCGAGATGACTGGGCCTGGGATAATTAGTTCTTTAGTAGGAAGATAAAATGTGCATGCATCATGTGTTCTAGATGCCTTCGTTCCAGGGGTAAACTTGAATAAATTGACCTCTGATCTTTCGGCCCCAACATTTAATACCAAAAAAATGGAGCTAGAAGGGTGTAGTAGAATAGAGTTAACTTTAGGGGGCAGCAATACACTATTTTGCTTTCAATGTGTCTTGCTTTTTGACTGCAGATGTGTTTTTTCTTTTTTTGAGAGGATGTCTCAGTGTGTCACCCAGGCTGGAGTGCAGTGGCGCATCTCCGCTCACAGCAACCTCCGCATCCCGGGTTCAAGCCATTCCCCTGTCTCAGCCTCCCAAGTAGCTGCGATTGCAGGCATGCACCACCACCCCTGGCTAATTTTTTGTATTTTTAGTAGGGACGGGGTTTCACCATGTTGGCCAGGCTAGTCTTGAATAAGAAGTTGGAAGGGGACTGGGCCCTCTTGAACTCCTGACCTCAAGTGATCCTCCTTCCTTGACCTCCCAAAGTGCTGAGATTACTGGCGTGAGCCACCACGCCTGGCCAGATGTTTGTTTGCTTTTTGTTTTTCAGCAAATAACTTTATTCAAGAGACAGATTCATAGGGTTTGGGTTTGCATATCTGTGTTTTGGATCATTGAAACCTTAAGATTTCTCTTTCTGCAACTTCTTTTTGGCCTTTGGTTTTTCTATTATTGTTAATAACTTACTGCTTTCCTTTATTGAAAAGTTGATTACAGAAAATTTGGTAGTTACAAAAAGCATAAATAAAACCAAGTAACCGTTGCCTACAATGTCACTAATGAAAAATAACGTTTTGGTGCGTATTCTTCCATATTTATGTGAATGTGTTTTTGATGGTTTTTAATGCATTTGAGATATTATACATGCTGTTGGAGAAATTAAGTATCCACATATATACCCAGCAAATGGCAGAGCCAGGATTTGAACCTCAGGCAGTTTAAAGTGTATGCTGTTTACTACATTCCATTTAATCAGTCACCTCCAAATATCCTTTGGATATTTAGGTTTACCAGTGTTTCATATAAAAATAAATGCTTAAATGGAGGTGAAATCTTTTTAAGTGAATTTCTACACATCTCATATTTTCTTAGACTAGATTCCTAGAAGTATTATTGAATCAAAGTATACCTTTATTGGGATCTGTATTACCATATTGCATTCCACAAAGAGTGTACCATTTTACATTCTCAAAAGTAGTATCATCTACACTGGTAATTATTCTAATTTTAAGTAGTTTGGTGGGTGAAAAGGGACATGACATTATTTTACTTTGCTTTTTGTGAACTTAAATACTGTTTTTGTATTGATCATTTGTATTTCTTCTCTTCGGAATTGCCTGTTAAGATAAAATGCATTTTAAAAATTAGTCCTGTTGGGAGAACTTCGTAGGATCAAGAAAAAATTACGGAAAAGAATCTAACATTTTTATACCTCTCACATATCTTCAGTATCATAAATACATAAGATGGATGTAGATTAAATATTTCTGATTTCTAAGTCTTTTATATTCCATTCTCTTTAGATGTTTCCATGTAATTGTCAGTAAATTTTATTGTTTTACAGTTGACATTTTGCTAAAGGCTGTGGGAGATACTCCTATTATGAAAACAAAGAAGTGGGCAGTAGAGCGAACCCGAACCATCCAAGGACTCATTGACTTCATCAAAAAGTTTCTTAAACTTGTGGCCTCAGAACAGTTGGTATGAAACCAATGGTGACGTTTTCCTACAAAAATTTGCAGTAGTTCCTAGGCAACAATGATTTAACTGTTGTTTATAGAAATGCATATGGAGCCACATATGTTGCTTTTGTTATGCCCTTTTATCCCTTTATTTTTATTTATTCATTTTCTTTGAGACAGTCTCGCTGTGTTGCCCAGGCTGGAGTGCAGTGACTCACTGCGACCTTCTCCTGGTTCAAGCGATTCTCCTGCCTCAGCCACCCGAGTAGCCAGGATTACAGGAGTGCACCACCACGCCTGGCTAATTTTTGTGTTTTTAGTAGAGACGGGGCCACCTCAGAAGTGCTAGAATTACATGAGTGTGCCACTGTGCCCTGCCTTACCTCTTGTTAGTGGAGTTTATGTAGTTTATCAAAGGATTCTCTGAGGAATTCTGAAATAAAATGTTTTAGACTTGTTTTACAATGTGAACCAGTTTATTTATGTATTTATTGCTTCCTGTATTGTTTTCCTCAGAAAGTCACTGAATACCCGTGCAGAAAAATCTATCATAGAGCATTACAATATCTGTACATTACTACAAAAGTTTTGGATTTTTTCAATTTGTTTTGATAGCAGTTACTTTTTTCCTATTTTTCTTGAGGTAAGCAATGTATCTTTGCCATATATTGTGAAAGAACTAAGAAATATTTCATGTTACAGTACACATTAAGCACTTCACAGGGGCAGTTGTAGTGAAGGTTAATTCTTTAAATGCCACTGCATTTTAACTTGGCATTTGACTACAGAAATTTAAACGTCTACATGTATTTGGCATATTAAGTGTTTTTTATATATACAATTTATATATATCAGACACCTTTATCTGCAAATAGATCACAATCTTGGATAGTATTAACTCAGATAGCATGAGTGAATAGGTAGTTGAAGAATCGCTATGTATTTTTTAAATAAAATCAGGAATTTTTGTGTGGGGGCGCTAGGGGGAAATATTTGCTTCTGAACACAGGTGTGTGCATGGGTAAAGCAAGTGAACTATCATTAAAGCAGGACATGTTGGAATTTCCTTTTGTCAGGGAGGAGCAAAAAACTGACTGATCTAAGAGTTTGGCTGCAAGTGCTCTCACAAAGGTGAAGCTAAGTGGAAAAGTCAGGGGAATGAGGACATACATTTGAGAGAAATGAGCAGAGGCTATGTATTTACTAAAGACGCAACATGAAGAGTTGGTAAAAATAAATGTACTGACTAATTTAATGCATTAGTTTAGAAATACATGGAGATTAAAAAAAGATGAAATGATACTGTGTTCTCTGTTAAAAGTCTTGAAATTTTGTATTGCCTATATTCGTTCAGTAACCTGAAAGGACTGGATTGATACCATACATAGTAGGTTGAACCACATAAAATTGCCATCATTCAACCATTTTACCCTATGTAAACAATTTCATAAAGGTTAAATTAAAGCCTCTGTAGTGGATGTGATTATCCTTTCCCATTTAAGCAATAGGAAACATAAAAAATTATTTTGTCATTTTCCTAGATTAAACTAAAACTGATATCTTCTGAGTTTTATCTAGCAAAATGGACGTTAAAGGAAAAAAAGTAATGCTAGGAATTCTGGGAAGATAGTGGTATCAGAAGGCAAGCGTGAATCTCTCTGAATTCTCACAAAACTTAGTCAACTAGATAGCAAAACCAAAAATCCATGATTAGTATTTGTAACAAAACTAGGTGATAAGATATCCTCATGAGCCCCAAAACACATGTTGGTGGGGGCAAACCACCAGCAACCACAGGACCTGCATGGTATCAGCATCTGTGCTGAAAGAAGCAGTAAGAAACAGGGTTGGCATCTGACAGCACTGAGACAAGAAGAACCTCAAAAGCTCTAATAGATCCTGACTGAGAAGCAAAGTGAGCCAATTTGAGAATAGAAGCTGACTGAGAGGAGTTTTGCCCTCTCCTGTAGCATGTGATAACAACGTATTTGCACTAAGGAGGACTTGAAGGGCTCAAGCAATCTCAAAATAGACCCAGGAGGGCTCCAGGACCCCATACTGAGGAGAAATTTTGGGAAGTGAAATGAAAATTGAAAAGGGTAGGGACGTGAGAAAGGAAGGAAAGAGAAAGACCAGATCAAAATGGAGGGGAACAGAACTTAGAAAGCTCAAAGCAGGCCTCCATTGTTTTGAACAGTATACAGAGAACAACGGGGAGCTCTGTGAAGTTAGAAAAACTACCCTAATTCACCTCATTCTAAAAATTGAGGAAAACTAATTTCACATAGAAACAATAACAAGGTCAAATTCCGTACAGTGTTACAAGAAAAAAGAGATGCGGAAAAGAACAACATCTCTAGAGACGATGAAATCAAGCCAGAAAAATATGCCTATAAGACAAGTCGAAAACTGGAACCTTGTATTTCAAAACGAGCTAAAAACAAGAAGATGGTATAAGACATGAAAGAAAAACAATCATCAGCATTAGTAAAACTAAGAAATGAAGTGACAGAGCTCAGGAAAAGAATTAGAAATAAAAGAAAATTATTTCAGAAATGGAGACTAAAGTAGGAGGAACGTAAACAATGGATAATGGGTTAAGAAAAATAGATGAAAAAAATTTAAAAGTGAGTCAGCCTTTGGACAAGTCTGTGAAGAAAAAAAACAGAGCAAGGGAACAGAAAAAATACTGTAAAAATGTCATTTAAGAGATTTCAAAATACATACTGAAAAAACATCCCAAATACCTGAGAGTATCAACCCAGAATAATGAACACCAGGATGCATTCTGTTAAAATTACTGGACTTGAAATCATTTGGAAATATAGGGGTTAGGAAAGAAGGCATGACTTAGAAAATTAGGCTGTCATCAAACTTTGACAGCAAAGATACTTAAGGAAAAAGTGAAATAAGGCTTTCATATCCTGCATAACTGATTTAATCGGGGCACAAACTATTAGCAGAAAATGCTATTCCAATGAATCCATGAGGAATCTACTAGACAGAGAGCTTTATAACCAGAATAACTAGAGACATCAATTTAAAGACTGCTGATTTAAAGGTAAAAAGAAAAAAAGCTGATTTAAAGGCAAAGTAATTAATAAAACTAACTAATTTTGTCTGCACAAGTTCTTGTAGTTTGGAAATAATATTTCCATGGAATTTTACTTTCACAAACCTGGAGTAACTACATCTACTTTAAAGGAACAAATTATAAGCCACTTAGCGTTTCTACAGTGGAATTGATGATGTTAACCTGTTACTTATATAGAGCTTTATCTCTTTTAAACTAACTGAATTGCTTTTTTAAAATTTTCAATTAACACCTGTTAGAAAATCACACTGAATTCCTTCGGTTGGTTCTCTGCTCCATCTAGTCTGCTGTTTTCTGTGAACACAACACCATCTTACTCTTTGTCTCCTTTGCCTACGAAGTCCTAATTACTACTTTCTTCACCTGGTTAAATCCTGCTTATTTCCCACAAAGCCGTCCCTGACCCTTTTGCTAGGCTAGACTAGTGTACATTTCTGTATGCTACATACTTCATTAGATGTACTTTTCCCACCCATATTTATTCATGTGTGTCTGCCTCTCCTATAGATAGATTATAAGCTCATTGAGGGAAGAGGTCACATTAATCTTCATAGTTCCATGTACAATTCTCAGCACATCATTGACACTGATAAACTAAGCTGTTATTGAGAGCCTTCCCCTCATTTATAACGTACAAGAGTAAAATCTGGATTTGCTCATAAATTGTCAGGCACTGAACACAAATTTTATTTGTATTACAAAAAAATTCACATTAAAATGCACATTGTTTTCTGTTACAGTTCTGAAATATTTGTACCAGAACTCTACTTAGCCGTAACCACGAATTGATATTTCAGCATGAACTATTTAAAGATAATTTAACAATAACATCTCTTGAGTACATACACCAGGCACTGATACTTAGTGCATTATCTCATTTTGTCTTTCCCAACAGACCCAAGAGGTATAGTTACTGTTATTTTCCATATCTTACAAATAAAGAGAATGAGAGATTATTTGTATTTAAAGCCAGGATTCAAACCCAGATGTGTCTCATTAGAGCCTGTACACTTAATCACCACACTACGTTGGCTAAGTAAGAGAGATGCGAGCAATATTGATTGTTCATGGTTGGTGATCAAAATAGTGTCTGTCAACCAGCTATTCTGATACTTTTTTTTTTAATACTAAGTTTAATCCAGGACATTTTAGTCCCAAATTTGGATATTAAAGGAAAACTAAATATGTTACCTGCATATAATGTTTTGTTTTCCAAAAAGAAAATTATTAGAAGGCACTTCAACACTGACTTTTTTTAAGTACTAGAAATATTTTAGTAAAAACAGACTAAACTGAAACATTGAGCAGCGAATCCTTTAAAGAGCAAGGTTATAAGGTTTTCATTTTGTTACTTTTTTCCTGGTTCATTTGCCTGTAAGTGACTTTATAAAAAACCTAAGTATGTATGTCATACATTTACCCAAGGAAAGTGCACAAACTACCTTGAATATTAGACATACTGATTTTTGACTCTGTGTGTGTGTAATTTTCTTAGGGGAAATTCTTTATGGGTAAGTGGGGACATTTTTATGATAATGCAATTTCTTGAATAGCCAGCCCTTCAAAAGCTATTTGTAAAAAATATTTAAAAGTTTCTTAGTTATAAAAAATTAGGAACCACTGTTCTAGGAACTGGAATTGTGTTATTTTTATTCCTCTGGAGGAAAAATGAGATCTTCATAAAGATCTCTTTAAATTGACTAGAAAAGTTAGGAGTTCAGAGAAGCTTTCTTCAGTTGTGGAAACAATACGAAATAGCTAGCTGATTGGAATGCAGAAAAATGCAGATTAATCAGGATACCCTTAAACGTCTCTGTTTTTCTCTCCTTTCTTGTAGTTTATTTATGTGAATCAGTCCTTTGCTCCTTCCCCAGACCAAGAAGTTGGAACTCTGTATGAGGTAAAAAAAAAAAAAAAAAAAAAAAAAAAAATACTGCTTTTTTCTTAATGGAGTATGCACATCTGTATAATATGTATACTGTGTAGTATTGTTAATTCACATTTTTATTTCAAGAGATGGCATGCCATTTTTTTTTCTTTTTTTTTTTGAGACCGAGTCTCACTCTGTCGCCCAAGCTGGAGTGCAGTGGCATGATCTCGGCTCACTGCAACCTCCGCCTCCTGGGTTCAAGCAATTCTCCTGTCTTGCCCTCCCAAGTAGCTGGGACTACAGGTGTGTGCCACCACACCTGGCTGATTTGTTTTTTTTTTATTTTTAGTAGAGACAGGGTTTCACCATGTTTGCCAGGGTGGTCTCGATCTACTGACCTTGTGAGATCCGCTCACCTTGGCCTCCCAAAGTGCTGGGATTACAGGCGTGAGCCACTGTGCCCGTCCATCATGCCATTCTTAATTGTCTGGGATAGAAGAAAAGATGACTTTCTTGTTCTGTTATCTAACATCTTGATCATAGTAAGATCTTAATAAATTATACAGTGATTGAAGAACCAAGGAATATATTATATTTCAAAGTCATCTTTGTAATTCTTAGAAAGTAAGGCTTTTTCTTTATGGTTGATTTCTTCTGCATTGTTCTTATAATCTGTTATCCAAATCTGCCTACAAGAAATTGAAAAAACAGCGTAAGAATGACTTTGTTCAACATCTTACAGTGTCATTGCAAGAGTCATTAGAGTACACCTAGTAGCACCACTACTAGAAAACAGCTGAAATTACATACATTGTGGTTGGAGATGTAGAGAAAGGACAAGATTAAAATACATAAGCTCATTCATGCCTAAGATGCTTAAAGGACAGATTTTATTAAACACTTCGGATTATTAATATGTGTCTAATAGAAACAGGCATCCTTTGAAAGAGATAGCTTGTAACATAGGTAACTTAATATACACGTGTGGGTATTTATGATACATGTGGCATTTATTTTCTTAGTTTCATCTAAGAATAATAAAGATTGAGTTTGATTTATTGCCTTTTTTTTGTAGTGTTTTGGCAGTGATGGTAAACTGGTTTTACATTACTGCAAGTCTCAGGCATGGGGATGAACCACAAAGAAAATCAACTTGCTACATAAGATGGATTTTCACAGAAGAGACAGCTCTGAAAAGTTTTGCTGCTTGTGGCAAGAGACTTAACAGATGTGATCTATTCAGTATGTGTTTATGTTTATGCATAAGAAAACATCCATAGCATGAATGGACTCAAAAAAATGTGATTTGTATTAATACACCAATCATCATAAAAGATGGTCATTATAGTACACCCATTGCTCCTACTTGTTACTATTATTGCTGCAGATCTGCCTCCAAGGTTGAAAAGGAGACTAAGACTGTATAAGCATCTTCATTGCCAGTTCTCAAAATGACTGAAATTGTTTTCATGATAAAAGTTAATATACTAAAAGGTTCCTTTTTTTTTAATGTTTACATTTATGTCTCTGTTTACCTTCTTAAATATAGTCACATTGACCTGCTGGCTGAATACCTCAAAGAGTCCAGTAGAGGGCAGCTCACCAGGCAGAAAAGATTAGGCACTTTGGTTTCACATCTTTGCTGCGGAGTAATAAGGGAAATGGCAGTTTTTGCTAATTTTTAGCTAATATCTAGCCAGGAGAGCAAGCACGTTGGACAGACTGAAAGACTGTAATTTTAGACAATACACATGGTTATATTATAATACAAATTCTGGACAAATAAGTCATATACCTGTTTTCAGTACTATCATTTAAGGATTCTTGAGTCCCAGTCACCTAACTGTGGTGTTATTCTGTCATTTATAGAAAGCATTCCAGATCAGCCATGGTGGCTTACACCTGTAATCACAGCACTTTGGAAGGCCGAGGTGTGGGGATTGTGTGAGGCCACAAGTTTGAGACCAGCCTGGATAACAAGGCAATTTCCCCAACTCTACAAAAAAATAAAAATTTAAAAAAAATTATTAAGCTGCAGAGGCAAGAGGATCCCCTGAGCCTGGGAGTTCAAGGGTATAGTGAGTCATGATTGTACCATGGCATTCCTGCTGGGCAACAGAGTGAGACCCCATCTCAAAAAAAAAAATAAATAAATAAAAGGCATTCTAGTAAATCAAATGGAATGTGAATGGAATTTCAAAACAGGATCTAAGATGGTATGTAGTAGAATTCCAAGTAGTATCATTTTAAAGTTAGATAAGTTGAGTATGGAAAAGATGTGTTCTCTAGTTTTGTCCGCTTCAGTTTACTGAAGGAATATATTTAATTATATTCATATATTTGACAAATAAAAATATGTTGAATTTTTTATTATGTTTGCCACTGAGGTTTCAGATGATAGACCTCAAAAATCGAAAATACTGGTTGAATTTGTAGCATCCATTTAATTATCCTTTTTGACCTAAATAACTTAATAGTTTATTAAATCTAAGGTTAGCTAAATATTCAGCTAACCTTATTTGTTTTCTTTCCTAACAACTCTGAAGAATATACAGGACTTTGCACTTTTTTATTTTTTTCTAAGAGAAGGAGTTTTGCTCTTGTCGCCCAGGCTGGACTGTAATGGCACAATCTCGGCTCATTGCAACCTCTGCCTCCCGGGTTCAAGTGATTTTCCTGCCTCAGCCTCCTGAGTAGCTGGGATTACAGGCGCCTGCCACCACGCCTGCCTAATTTTTTGTTATTTTTAGTGGAGACAGGGTTTCACCATTTTGGCCAGGCTGGTCTCGAATTCCTGACTGACCTCAGGTGATCCACCCACGTTGGCCTCCCAAAGTGCTGGGATTATAGGCGTGAGCCACCCTGCCGGGCCTGGACTTTGTACTTTTTCAAATCATATTTAGTTATTTCTTGATCTTTACTCAAAGAATCATTCTGTGCTAAATTTACAACATGAAGCAATAATTAAGCCTGGATCTGATAAGTTATTGGGTGACTAGAACCTAAAACACAATTTATTTTTAATTTAGACTCTCAAGTCTTACTAAACTTGGGGGGGAAAATTGAACATTCAGGTGATATTTTAAGTTTTCTTTGTGACTAAATAGATGTCAATAATGTCATGCTTTATTTTACTGTACATAGATGACCCATGGCACACAAAGTATATGCATAATATTACAATTTTGTACTCAGACCTTTAAAAGTATGCCAGAGACTTCATAATGAATTCACCATATTTAATGAATAAGGCAAATTAATGTTTTATCTGAAATCAAAATGAGATTGGATAATTCCTGGAATCTGATTTCTATAAGTTTCAATCCTAAAGGGACCTTAAATATCTACTAGAAGTACAGTGTATTCCTCAGATTATATGACATTAGTCAACCAATTTAGTTGTAACACAAAGTGGGAAAGTCTTAGGTGTTGAAGGAGTGTGAAAATAAAAATATGCAGTTTCTACTTCATTTTCCAAGGATTATGATAATGCTGAGTAAACTCTTGGCACAAAGGAGGAAGCCAGCTACAGACCACATAATGAAAACTATTCAGAAAACAGTTCAGCAAATATTAGTATTTGAATACAGTTCAAGTCGTATTTATATAAATACTGTTTCCCTACATTATTTAACCCAAACTGGATTATTCACTGTTCTTTCAAGATGCCTTGTGTTTTCTGTTTTCTACTTCTGCTCGTGCTGTTTACTTACACTTTCACCCTTTAAAATCCTCACTCTTCTTCAAGGCCTGATTCAGATTTTAACTTTTTAAAGGCTATCTGAATCATTCAAGGAAAAGGTACCCTTTCATAAAAACACTTACAGCAAACTACCACTATTACAGCACTTACTGCATACTGCCTCAGAGCCATGTGCCCAGTTATTCTGGTTTTTATCTGGTACCCACACACACATAATACTATATTTCCTTATACATAATCAGTAATGTAACACATTGAGTGAATGAAATTGTGATTTGCAAAGTATGACAGCTAAAAACAGGAAATTTTGTATAAAATTTTTGTACAGCAGAAGGTAATGGAAAATATTTGCAACATATGACAGTGCTTTTAGTGTCTTAAATATGTGAACAATTCATTTCAATTGGTAAAAAAAAAAAAAAGACCAACTGAAAAATAGGTTAAACATACCAAATTTCGATTCAGGAAAAAAACAAATGGCCAATAAAACATGAAACACCTCGAACCCTATTGGTTACAAAAAATACAAATAAAAACAATGCTGATAAACATCAGTAAAAATAACGTACATCTTGGTATTAGCAGAGTTGTGGGGAAATCCTGTCATATTTTGGTGAATAGAATATGAGTTGGTATATCAGTTTTAGGGGGCAATTTGGCAATATCAAAAACCTTGAAACGTAAGTATAAACCTCAGTTTGTTCATATAACCTTTCATTCACACACTGAATGCCTACTATGTCCTAAATATTGGAATAACACTAATAAAGCTCATAAGAGACTATAAAGTCCCTGTTCTTGAGTCACTTTCATGTTGACTAAAGGGGGTAGGACAGATTTTTCAGATTTGAATTTAAGTCTCGAATTTTTTAAAACTGAATTTTTAGAAATAATGGAAAGTAAGTAGAAATATTATTAATTTACCCATGTTTCTGTATTTAATATTAATGAAAGATAAAACATGTATGTATGTGAGTAAAATCTTTAGAGGAATCTTTATAAATCAACTCCCATAGTTCCTTCTGTCATCGTAGCTGATATACACGAATCTAGGTTGATTACTTCTAGTGATAGACACAAAGGATGTCCTGTCCATTTCGAAATGGCTATTTGTTTCATAACTGTCTTTCTTACAACATGCCAAAATCTGCCTCCTTGCTTCCTTCAAGTATTTGTTCCCAGTTCTTTTATCTACATCTACAAAACATACTTTTCCCCTTTTCCTGCCCCACTTTTCCCATCTTGTCTCAAGAATGATAAATCTATCCCTCTAGTTGCTTAGAATTTTGACTGTCTTCAAACCCAGTTTCAGTCCATCAGCAAATTCTGACAGCTTTACTACCCAAAACAATCTACAGATTCAATGCAATTGCTATCAAAATACCAATGATATTCTTCACTGAAATAGGAAAAAAAAAAACTCTAAAATTTGTATGGAACCACAAAAGACCCAGAACAGCCAAAGCCATCCTGAGCAAAAAATAGCAAAGCCGGAGGCGTTGCATTACTGGGCCTCAAATTATATGCTGCAAAGCTATAGTAACCAAAACAGCATGAAAGAAGCATAAAAACAAGACACAGACAAATGGAACAGAACAGAGAACCCAGAAGTAAATCCATGTATTTACTTACAGTCAACTCTTTTGACACACTAAGAACATACATTGAGGAAAGGACAGTCCCTGCTATAATAAATAAATGGTGCAGGCAAAACTGAGTATGTGAATGCAGAAGAATGAAATTAGACCCCACTCTCTCACCATATACAAAAATCAGAATAGATTAAAGACTTAAATGTAAGACCTTGAAATTATGAAGAGAAAATTGGGGGAACCAAAAGTTTGGGCTGGTCAAAGATTTCTTGTAAGACCTCAGAAACAACCTATGTGAAAATGAGCAAATGAGATCACATCAAGCTAAAAAGCTTCTGCACAGCAGAGGAAACAAAGTGAAGAAATATACTACAGAATGGGCAAAAATATTTGCGAACTACTCATCTGACAAGGAATTAAAAACTAGAATATATAAAGAACTTAATAGCCAAAAAAATACAATTAAAAATAGGCAAAAGATCTGAATAGATGTTTCTTAAAAGAAGATATCAAAGTGGGCAACAGGTATATGAAAAAATTCTCAACATCACTAATCACCAGGGAAATGGAAATCAAAACTAAATAAGATAGCACACCCCAGTTTAAATGTCTTTTATCCAAAAGACAGGCAATAATGGATGCTGGTGAGGATGTGGAGAAAGGAGAATACTTGTACACTGTTGATAGGAATGTAAATTACTAAAACCACTAAGGAGAACAGTATGAAGTTTCCTCCAAAAACGAATAGAACTACTTTGTAATCCAGCATTCTCACTGCTGGTTGTAAACCCAAAGGTAAGGAGAGCAGTATATCGAGATACCCGATTGCAGCAGTACTCACAATAGCCAGGATATATAATCAACCTCAGAGTACATGCATGAATGAATGGATAAAGAAAGTGTACATGATGGCATATTCAGCCTTAAAGAATGTAATCCTGTTATTTGCAACATGGAACTGGAGGATATTATGATGTTAAGTGAAACAAGGCAGGCACAGAAAGACAAATAGCACATATTCTCATATGTGGGAGCCTAAAAAAAAAATGCTTTTAGGATTGACTGGCAAGATGGCCGAATAGGAACAGTTCCAGTCTGCAGCTCCCAGTGAGACCAATGCAGAAGTGGGTAATTTCTGCATTTCCAACTGAGGTATCCTGTTCATCTGATTGGGACTGGGTAGGCAGTGGGTGCAGCCCACAGAGGGCAAGCAGAAGCAGGGTGGGGCATCGCCTCATGCAGGAAGTGCAAGGAGCAGGGGAGCCTCCCTTTCCCAGCCAAAGGAGGCTGTGAGGGACTGTGCTATCTGGCCCAGATACCACACTTCCCCTGGTTTCAGAAATCCACAGACCAAGAGATTCCCTCGTGTGCCTACACCACCAGGGCTCTGGGTTTCAAACACAAAACTGGGTGGCTGTTCAGGCGGACACTGAGCTAGCTGCAGGAGTTCTTTTCACACACTGATAGCCGAATCGATCAGTGGAAGAAAGGATATCAGAGACTGAAGATCAACTTACTGAAATGAGGCATGAAGAAAAGATTAGAGAAAAAAGATTGAAAAGGAACAAAGCCTCCGAGAAATACAGGACTATGTGAAAAGACCAAACCTATGATTGACTGGTGTCCCCGAAAGTGATGGGGAGAATGTAACCAAGTTGGAAAACCCTCTCCAGGATATTATCTAGGAGAACTTCCCTGACCTAGCAAGACAGGCCAACATTCAAATTCAGGAAATACAGAGACCACCACAAACATACTCTTTGAGAAGAGCAACCCCAAGACAGATAATCGTCAGATTCTCCAAAGTTGAAATGAAGGAAAACTGTTAAGGGCAACAGAGAGAAAGGTTAGGTAACCTACAAAGGGAAGCCATCAGACTTAACAGCGGATCTCTGCAGAAACCCTGTAAGCCAGAAGAGAGTGGAAGTCAATATTAAACATTCTTAAAGAAAAGAATTTTCAACCCAGAATTTCATATCCAGCCAAACCTCCGTAAGTGAAGGAGAAATAAAATCCTTTACAGAGAAGCAAATGCTGAAGGACTTTTGTCACCACCAGGCCTGCCTTACAAGAGCTCCTGAAGGAAGCACAAAATATGGAAAGAAAAAACCAGTACCAGCCACTGCAAAAACATACCAAAATATAAACACCAATGACACTATGAAGAAATTGCATCAACTAATGTGCAAAATAACCAGCTATCATCATGATGACAGCTGGTTAATACATAGGACTTTGCACTTTTTTATTCACACATAAGAATATTAACCTTAAATGTAAATGGGCTAAATGCCCCAATTAAAAGACACACCCTGGCAAATTGGATAAAGACCCATCGGTGTGCTGTATTCAGGAGACCCATCTTCCATGCGAAGACACACATAGGCTCAAAACAATGGGATGGAGGAATATTTACCAGGCAAATGGAAAACAAAACAAAACAAAAAAGCAGGGATTGCAATCCTAGTCTCTGATAAAACAGACTTTAAACCAACAAAGTTCAAAAAAGACAGAAGGGCATTATATCATGGTAAAGGGATCAATGCAACAAGAAGAGCTAACTATTCTAAATATATATGCACCCAATACAGATGCACCCAGATTCATAAAAGAAGTTCTTGGAGACGTACAAAGTGACTTAGACTGTCACATAATAATAGTGGGAGACTTTAAACACACACTGTCAATATTAGATCAAGGAGACAGAAGATTACAAGGATATTCAGGACTTGAATTCAATGTGCAAAAATCTCAAGCATTCCTGTACACCAATAAAGACAAGCAGATAGCCAAATCATGAGTGAACTCCCATTCACAATTGCTAAAAAGAAAATAAAATACCTGGCCGGGTGTGGTGGCTCATGCCTGTAATCCCAACACTTTAGGAGGCCGAGGTGGGCAGATCATGAGGTCAGGAGATAGAAACCATCCTAGCTAACATGGTGAAACCCCGTCTCTACTAAAAATACAAAAAAAAAAAAAAAAATAGTCAGGCGTGGTGGTGGGCACCTGTATTCCCAGCTACTCAGTAGGCTGAGGCAGGAGAATGGTGTGAACTTGGGAGGCAGAGCTTGCAGTGTGAGCCAAGATCGCACCACTGCACACCAGCCTGGGCAACAGGATGAGACTCCGTCTTAAAAAAATAAAATACCTAGGAATACAACTTACAAGGGACATGAAGGGCCTACAAACCACTGCTCAAGGAGATAAGAGAGAACACAGACAAATTGAAAAAATTCCGTGCTCATGGATAGTAAGAATCAATATCATGAAAATGGCCATATTACCCAAAGTAATTTATAGATTCAATGCTATTCCTATCAAGCTACTATTGACTTTCTTCACATAACTGGAAAAAAACTACTTTAAATTTCATATGGACCCAAAAAAGAGCCCGTATAGCCAAGACAGTCCTAAGCAAAAAGAACAAAGCTGGAGGCATCATGCTACCTGACTTCAAACTATACTACAAAGCTACGGTAACAAAAACAACATGGTACTGATACCAAAACAGATATATACACCAATGGAACAGAACAGAGGCCTCAGAAATAACACCATACATCTACAACCATCTGATCTTTGACAAACCTGACAAAAGGAAGCAACGGGGAAAGCACTCCCTATTTAATAAATGGTAATGGTGCTGGGATACCTGGCTAGCCATATTTAGAAAACAGAAACTGGACCCCTTCCTTATACCTTATACAAAAATTAACTCGAGGTGGATTAAAGACTAAAATGTAAAACCTAAAACTATAAAAACCCCCAAAAAACCTAGGCAGTACCATTCAGGACATAAGCATGGGCAAAGACTTCATGACTAAAACACCAAAAGTAATTGCAATAAAATCCAAAATTGACAAATGAGATCTACTTAAATTAAAGAGCTTCTGCTCAGCAAAAGAAAGTCTCATCAGAATGAACAGTCGACCTACAAAATGGGAGAAAATTTTTGCAATCCATCCATTTGACAAAGGTCCAATATCCAGAATCTACAAGGAACTTAAACAAATTTGCTAGAAAAATCAACCCCATCAAAAAGTTGGCAAAGGATATGAACAGACACTTCTCAAAAGAAGATATTTATGCAGCCAGGAAACATGAAAAAGAGCTCATCATGACTGGTCACTTGGAGAAATGCACATCAAAACCACAATGAGATAGAATCTCACACCAGTTAGAATGGCAAGCATTAAAAAAACCTGGAAACAACAGATGCTGATGAGGATGTGGAGAAATAGGAACACTTTTACACTGTTGGTAGGAGTGTAAATTAGTTCATTGTGGAAGACAGTGTGGTGATTCCTCAAGGATCTAGAACCAGAAATACCATTTGACCCAGCAATCCAATTGCTGAGTATATATCCAAAGGATGATAAATCATTCTATAAAGACACATGCACACGTATGTTTATTGCAGCATTGTTCACAATACCAAAGACTTGGAACCAACCCAAATTCCTATCAATGATAGACTGGATTAAAAAAATGTGGCACATATACACCATGGAATACTATGCAGCCATAGAAAAAGAATAAGTTTATGTCCTTTGCAGCAACATAGATGAAGCTGGAAACCATCATCCTCAGCAAACTAACACTGTAACGGAAAACCAAACACCATATGTTCTCATTCATAAGTGGGAGGTGAACAATGAGAACGCATGGACACAGGGAGGGGAACATCACACACCGGGGCCTGTGGGTAGGTGGGGGGGGGTTAGGTGGGGGACAAGGGGAGGGAGAGCATTAGGACAAACACCTAATGAATGTGGAGGTTAAAACCTAGATGATGGGTTGATAGGTGTAGCAAACCACTATGGCACCTATTTAACAAACCTGCACGTTCAGCACATGTATCACAGAACTTTAAAATAAAATTGCTTTTATGGAAATAGAGTGTAGATGATGGTTACCAGATGCTGGGAAGGGTAGTAAGAAAAGGGAAATAATAAAGGGTTGCTTAATGAGTAAAAAATACAGTTAGAAGGAAAAAAGATCTAGTGTTGGGTAGCACAATTGAGTGACTCTAGTTAATAATGTATGTTTCAAAAAATAACTAGAAAAGTAGAGTTGGGGCTGGGCGCGGTGGCGCAAGCCTGTAGTCCCAGCACTTTGGGAGGCCGAGACAGGCAGATCATGAGGTCAGGAGATCGAGACCATCCTGGCTAACACGGTGAAACCCCGTCTCTACTAAAAAATACAAAAAACTAGCCGGGCGAGGTGGCGGACGCCTGTAGTCCCAGCTACTCGGGAGGCTGAGGCAGGAGAATGGTGTAAACCTGGGAGGTGGAGCTTGCAGTGAGCTGAGATCTGGCCATTGCACTCCAGCCTGGGCGACAGAGCGAGACTCCGTCTCAAAAAAAAAAAAGGAGAGTTGGAATGTTCATAACACAAGGGATGAGAAATGCTTGACGTGATGGATATTTCAGTTGCTCTTATTTGATCGCTACATATTGTATGCTTGTATCAAAATTTCACATGTACCCCATATATATGTACATTTATATATCCATAAAAATTTAAAAGCCTGACTGCTTTACCTGCAAAACATGTTCAGGGTCCAGCCATTTCTCATCTGCTACCACTGTGGACAGAGCCACCATCATTTTTTTTTTTTTTTTCGCTCAAATTGTAACAGCTAACTGGTTGGTTCCTCTATATCTACTCTCTCCTCCCCTAGAATCCCCGGTGGCTTTCTATATTGGTGTAAAAGCTGAAGTCTTTACCTTGGCCTGTGTGATATGTAGTCATCACTTCCCCATATTCTGCCACCCAAATGCTGTTACTCAAACACTAAACTTTCTCCAGTCCCAGGGCTGTTGGACTTACTGGTCCTTCCACCTGGAAGCTTGCCCTAGACAAATGTCTTACTAATATTCAGTCCTTGCTCAAATACCACCTCAAGGAAATGTTCCCCTGAACTCCCTCTAAAACAGCAACTCGCCACTCTACATACCCAACTTCCCATTTTATTTTTCTCTATTGTATATTTTATAAAGTGTTTGTATGTCCGTTTCTCCATGTATGCTGCATACAATATTTGTTGGTGTGCTCCTCCTATCAACCCAACCCCATTAAAATGTAAGCTCTCCGAGGGCAGTGGCTTAGTTTTGTTAGCAGTGTCTGGCATATAGTACATGCTTTTAAAAATATGATGGATAGTTCCCTTCTCTGTATATCTACCACCATGTCAATGTCTGTCTGAAAATGTGACAGTCATTGATTGCCCTGGGCAATTCAGAGTACAGTAGAGCTACCTCTCTGGATCTAGGTATTCTACTTATGTTAATAGAGTCTATAATGTCAACTTTTTTAGATGACTATAGTTAGGTTACAATATGCAACTGTTGGGAAGAATTCAGATGTCCTTTGCAAAGAAACAACCTGAAAAAAGTCTTTTCTGGATTTGAAATCACAACCCTAGGATTCTTAAAGAGGAATGAGGAACTAGATGAGTTATTCTAGCCAATATGTTTTTACTAACTTCATTTATGCATACACTTAAGAAATATTTCTATTTGTGCCTAACCTGCACAAAATACTGTGCACTAGGTACTGATGGTGATATAAAAATAAAATGTAAGAGGAGTCTGTCTTAAAGGTTCTCACTGTCAAAGTGATCCATGTAAGTAATTGCAACACATGCTGAGAAATGGTAAGTGCCATAAGAAAGATAGTGATTGTTCCGTTGTTCAGGAGGAGGAGAGATGGCTCATTTGACAGGAAAGTAAAAGCTGGATCTTAAAATAAGATTGGGACATGTTGAAATGGCTGGCTAGGATTCAAGCAGAAGGAAAAGCTTAAGCAAAACAATGGATTTGGTAAGCACATTCAATTTGGCTGAAAGATATATTCATAAAGAAAAATAATAAAGGGCAAAATATCAAGAAAGGTAGTTTACAGCCAAAATATGAAAAAAAAAAAAAATAATGCCAGGCTAATAAGACCTATTGTATAGGAAAGTTAGAGTTATTGGAAGAATGTGACCAGGAAACAACATCATCAGTTCTGTGCTTTAGGCTAATTAATCAAGTGATTGTGAATAAAGGATACATATGGGAGAAAGCTGGAACCAAGGAATCCAGTTCAGAGGCCAGTGCCATAATCCAGCCAAAATCAAACAGAGGTTTGAATAGTGGAATAGCAGTAAGAATGCAAAGTAGGGAAAATGATAAGAGATACAAAACTTGGCAATTGGTTGAATGGGCTCTGGATAATGATGCAAGGAAGGAGTAGGCAGCAATGGATGAGGTTTTTGAGCCTGGGTGCCTCATTGCAGAAATAGAACCTTTAGGAGTTTGGGAGAGCATTCTTGAGAGGAGTTTCACACATACTGCATCTGAGGTGTGAAGAGGTGCTGGAGATTGCAGTCTGCATGTAAAACTAAGGGAATGTAGGAGGCATCCACATACAGACGATCAATGAAATCCTGGGTGTGGGGGAAGGAAGGGAGTTGAGAGAAGAAACAATAAAAATGTGTCAATATCGCTATATTAATAAAGTTCCTTGAGGTCTTTGAAGGTCAAGAGGAGGAGTCAGATGGACATAAAGATGGCAACAATAGACACTGGGGACAACTAGAGGGAGGATGGGGGAGAGCAAGGGTTGAAACTGTTGTATACTATGCTCGGTACCTAGGTGACAATAACATTCATACCAGAAACCTCAGCATCACACAATATACCCAGGTAACCTGCACATGTAATCCCTGAATCTAAAAAGTTGAAAAGAGGGTAGCTACGCACAGTAGCTCACGCCTATAATCTCAACACTTCAGGAGGCTGAGGCAGGAAGTCACTTAAGCCTAGTAGTTCAAGCCCAGCCTGTGCAACATAACAAGACCACATCTATAAAAAAATTAAAAATTAGCCAAGTATGGTGGTGCACGCTTGTAGTCCCTGCCACTCAGGAGGCGGAGGCAGTAGGCTTGTTTGAGCTCAGGTGTTGAAAGCTGCAATGAGCCAATGGCTCCACTCAGGGTACAGCCTCAGTGACAGAGCAAGACCTTTGTCCAAACAAACAGAGACAAGTCACAGACTGGGAGAAAATATATACCAATCACACATCTGACTTGTTTCTAGAATATATAATAAGCTCTTAAATCTCAACAATAATATAATTTTTTAAATGGACAAACTACTTGGATATTTCATCAAAAATTATTTACAAATAATTAATCACATAAAGGTATGCTCAACATCATTAGTCATTATGAAAGACAGGACTAGCTCGATTTCCTAGGCCGACTAAGAATTCCTAAGCCTAGCTGGGAAAGGTGACTGCAATTACCTTTAAACACGGGGCTTGTAACTCAGCTCATACCCAACCAATCAGGTAGTAAAGAGGGCTCACTAAAATACAAATTAGGCTAAAGCAGGAGGTAAAGAAATAGTCAAATCACATATCGCCCGAGAGCACGGGGGAGGGACAATGATCAGGATGTAAACCCACACATTCAAGCAGGGAGTGGTCCCCTCCCATTGTATGGGAGCTCTGTTTTCACTCTATTAAATCTTGCAGCTGCACATTCTTCTGGTCTGTGTTTGTTAGGGCTCAAGCTGAGCTTTCCCTTGCTGTCCACCACTGCTGTTTGCCACCATCACAGACCCGCCACTGACTTCCACCCCTCCAGATCAGGCAGGGTGTCTGCTGCTTTTCTGATTCAGTGATGCGCCCACTGCCAATCCCAATTGGACTAAAGGCTCGCCATTGTTCCTGCACTGCTAAGTGCCCCGGTTCCTCCTAATTAAGCTGAACACTAGTCGCTGGGTTCCATGGTTCTCTTCCGTGACCCACGGCTTCTAATAGAGCTGTAATACTCACCGCATCGCCCAAGGTTTCATTCCTTGGAATCTGTGAGGCCAAGAACCCCAAGTCAGAGAACAAAAGGCTTGTTGCCATCTTGGGAGCCGCCGGCCACCATCTTGGGAGCTCTAAGAACAAAGACCTGCCCGTAATAATTAGAGATACAGAAAATGAACAACACAATGCGATATCAGCACACCCCTATTTGACCAAAATTGGTAAAACTGACAATACCTGGTGAGGATGCAGGGCAACTAGAACTCATACATTGCTGTTGAGAATGCGAAATGGCACAGACCCTTTGCAAATTAGTTTGTCGATTTCTTGCAAAGTTAAACATGCACTGACTAAATGGCCCAGCAATCTCACTTCTAGGTATTTACTCAGGTGAAATGAAAATTTGTATTCACCCAAAAAGACATTTGTTGAATAAATTAATGAATGAATAATAAACGAGTGGAGCTTTCATAATGTAAAATGACTAGATAATATCTAAAATTGCTGAAACAAACAAAAAAAAGCCTATTTTTGGAAAAAGGAAGTAACTACCACAAGAAATAGTTAGAAGAGTTAAGAGACTGACTCTTTAAGTACAGGACAGATGGTCGGGAATGGTTAAAAGGACCTGCTGCTTTTCACTGACCTTCCAGTACTACTGATTTTTTTTTTTAACTATGTGAATATATTACTTTCATAAAAATTTAAAAAGAAAAAGAGGAGTCAGAGAAAGAAAATGAAATTGTCAGAAAAATTTAGAAGTTTTATCAACCGAAATGAGAAAGGATAAATTGTGCTTACATTTTTTTTGTTGTTCATTCCAAATATTTATGGATTACACTAGCTGAAATGAAGTAATTAAGAGACTCAGTAGAAAACATTGCCAAGAATAAAAAACAATTTGTGTAAACAATGAAAAGTTTACAGGTTACTCTGTCACAAAATACTTTGTTAATTCACTACCCGGCAGCAACACACATTACCAAAGCTGGCTTCTGGAATGCTTTCTACCTATAGCCATTTTTGAACAATAGGTGATCGAGCTTTTAACAACACTGTTACAATATAATGTAGCGAGTTTTACCAGGTATGTTTAAGACTACCTGGCACAAGTCAATTTCATTGTACACATGTATATACACGAGGGAGGGCGATCACAGTCTAGAAAAAAAACAGGTCTTCAGAAGTCTAGAACTTTAATAACCTTAAATCCAAATTATTCCCTGGGTCCATCTATAATGAGAAGAAAGAAATCTACACTTGCATTTCCTCGTCTTTAACATCTTTCTCATTTAAATGCTTTACTTGATTTGTGTTGTTCCCAACGTGTTAGGTGCTATGCATGATGTAGAAACGTGTTTCCTTATATGTGTGTACCAGCAGGCTCCTTCAAGCACATGCTTGAGAGATTCAAATCTAATTAGAGCCTCTGAAATAATTGCGTCAGAGCCCCATCCCCTCAGAAAAAGCCCCCTTTTACACCATCAAATGAAATACCAGATTCTTTGCACTGGATTTTTTTTTTTTTTTTTTGAAACGGAGTCTTGCTCTGTGCACTGGATTTTTTTTTAAAAGAAAATATTTGATTTTAAAATCAAAGGGTTCTTGGTTTTCCATCGTTTCACTACACTAGAGACCCGAGTCTCCTTTGCCAAAATGTATTTCAGTACACATTTTAAAAAAATATGTGTATGTACTTAAATATATTTTGGCTATATATATATATACATATTCTTTTTTAAAAAGAAAATATTTGATTTTAAAATCAAAGAGTTCTTGGTTTTCCATCGTTTCACTAATTGTCTTACTAGAGACCCGAGTCTCCTTTGTCAAAATGTATTTCACTACACATTTCAAAAAATATGTGTGTGTATACTTAAATATATTTTGACAGAATGTGTGTGCGTGTGTATATATATACACACACATATACATATATATGTCTTCGACTTATTTCCACCTAGCCTGGGGCATATTCTGGATAGTTTCAATTTACAAAACAGGCGCTGTCCGGCCTAGGAGTGGAATCCATCCACAGTCTTCGCAGGCTCCTCACAATTCTCCATTTGGAAGAAATGTCCCTCTCCTTCCCTTTTCTTTTCCTTCTTTACTCAGCGTCCGCCCCGCAGCCATCTCCGCCGACCCTTTTCGTCTACGTCCCAGCGTCGCGAACCACAGCGGCGGAGGTGGAGCGGGGAGAGGCGTTCGGCCGGACGGCTAAAACGCGCCGCCAAAGTGGGGGAGAGATTGCGCGGAGCCCACGCGAGCCCTGGGACGCTGGAGACAACGGGGCTCTTGGGAAGGCGCGGAGTCCGGGGAAGCAGGGCATACGCGCGTGGTCGGTGTCCGCAGAGTCTCCCCGCCTCCGCCCTCTTTCTTGGGTGGCTCTCCGCCTCGTCCACCCTCCAAGGGCCGTTGGTACATTCCTCGTGACTCCAAGCGCTTAAAAGGGGCCCGGGAGGGTGAACCCCACAGATCTGGACCTGATTTCTGTGTGCGCCGCGTCTCCAACGCGCCCGGATCCACTGCGCTGCCAGCGGCGGGGGTGGGTCTCTTGCTGTCTTTGCGGCGACATCCTTAGGTTTTGGCGCTCGAACCTGGGTGTGTGCGTGTGTCTGCTTAGCGGTCCAGCGAGCTGTTGGGCTCCCTCGCCCCAGCGCCTTGTTTCGCTCGGCTCCTCCAGCGCAGCCCACAGCGAGGCGCGCACACAGCCGGCTCCGCGCCAGATGGAGCAGACCGAGGTGCTGAAGCCACGGACCCTGGCCGATCTGATCCGCGTCCTGCACCGGCTCTTCGCCGGCGACGAGGTCAATGTGGAGGAGGTGCAGGCCATCATGGAAGCCTACGAGAGCGACCCCACCGAGTGGGCGGTGTACGCCAAGTTCGACCAGTACAGGTGAGCGCGCGAGCGACCCCACCGAGTGGGCGGTGTACGCCAAGTTCGGCCGGTACAGGTGAGCGCGCTGCAGCCTCCATGCCAGGCGGCGCCACTCGCCTGGTCTGAGGAGGAACGGACGTGGGGGACGCAGCCCAGTGTGACTGGCTCGGGAAGCTCGGGCCGCGCTGCGCCCGCCGCTCGCCCCCTGGCTGGCGAGCCGCGGGGCTGGCACGACTCGCTTGGGGCTCCGCGGCCACAGCGCAGGCGGAAGGTGGATCCTACTGGCCTTGCTGGCCTCCGGCCGGGGACTGCGGGCAGGCGCTGGGAAGGGAGGCCGCAGCGCGTCTGCGAGACTTTCTGTTCTCTTCTCTCCCGCAAACCCCTCTGCTTCTAAACCACCAGTCCTCCTGCCCCTGGCCTCGGGAGCGATGCCCACACTCCCAAGCCATCGTTAGCCCCCGGCGCGGAGATGCGGAGAGACCGCACCGAGGTTCGGGCCCGCCTGGCAGCTTAAGGAACTGTCTGGCGGTACTAGCAGGGGCTGCTCCCAGGAGAGCACTACATCAGCCGTCGGGAGACGTGGGTGATGATAAAGAAGACAAGTCACCCCCGTCAGTTCTCCATCACTGCGCCTTCTGTCGCCTGCAACCGGGCACCTTATAGCAGGCATTTTTACTCATGTAAAATAGCGTCTTGTGGCCGTCACCTGCCACTACGCAATTTCTGCTGTTCCCTTTCCCAAACCAATTCAAACCACTGCCAGGTTTCGCAAATTGAATATTCGACCGTCGTTTTTTTTCAGCCCCCAAACGATCTGATTTCTCTTATCCTTGGTTCTGAGTATCCGCAATGTAAATTAAAGACTCCTACTTCCCAGATGTATTTGAGTGAGGTGCCCTGGTAAGCTGACTTTTTTGCAGCCCCTGCTTGGCTTGGTGATTAAGTTGAATCTCTCTACCAATCCTCCGGCGCCAGAGGTAAAATTTAATCACCCCGAAGTGTGAGAGGTTCTACTTTTTCTGAGCAGCCAGCGCATCAGTCTTCATGGTTTTTTGGGTTTAAGGTTGGGAGAAAGGGGTAGGTGAAAGAAAATAAGGAAAGAAGTAAGTTTGTTTTTCTTGGGAACAGGTTCTTTTAGTCAGTGTTTAACAGGTAGGATGTTTGGTAAAGTTTTGTTGGCATGGGCGGTTTCAACTGTATTTTAGGATTTGAAATAGAAAAAGTGAAGCCCACTAAGGATCCCATTTTTCATATACAAGTGACTTGAGGAAATTCCTTTGGCTCCTGTCAGCTTAGTTCATGGTAGAGCCGCTTCTGTAGCGGTGAAAGCTACCAGAGAGTAGCTTTTAAATTTTCTTGCATTTGCTCCAGGTAATTGAAGATTTGTTATCGGACAGATACTCTTCCAGTTACTTGACACATATGAAGAATGGTAGGCAATGAAGAGGTTGAAAAACTTGCACAAGGTCTTCTATCGAGTAGCAAGGTTAGCATTATTGTTCCAGAGCCTACACTCTAAACCACTATTAAACCAGGACAGGTTGTGACCGTTTTTAATCTTTAATCTTTAGAACAAGTGTATTTTCAAGGACCTTGAAGTAGTCTTGATTGACAAACTCTAAACCTTTTGCAGGGCAACCGGTCCGGTTGATTGGTCTTTTCACAGATATCTGAAGTACAGCTCATTAACATAATGGATGTAGTCCTGAGTGGGCTGTTGGGGGAAGACAGGAGATGGGAGAGAAGTCAATTCTACAGTATTTTTTGCATTAAATAAATGCCTAGCTCTGTGAAGGATTCTGTTCTCTGACTTCGGGAGGGCCAGTGCAAGAATCAAGACACAATATGCTCCAGTGTGGGCCAGGCTGTGAATTCTTTGAAAGAAGCCTTAGAGAAGCAAGAAAGATTATCCTAAGACTTGTGAGTTCCTTCTGCAGGAACTCAGTTTACTGTGAATTGAAGGTTTTGTGCACAGCTTCTTGTTAGGTCATAAAGAGCTACAAAGTAGAGAAAACTGAGGCTAAAAAGCACTTAATAAGATCGTGCTCTTCGGGCACCTGGGGGTGGGGAGGAATGGGACAGGATGGAAGGGGCATGCTAGACAAGGGTTAACTGATGACCAAGGGAACAAAAACTCCCCAAAAATGGAGTAAAGATCCCTTTTCTTTACGTGACAGCCTAAATGAATGTCATCATTATGAAACTTTGCTAACTAGATGCTGTCAACAGTACACCTTGGACCAATAGAAACGTTGACATTGATTTTGCTTTTTTCCTGGTGCTATCGTTATGGTCGTGGTTTGCAGTTTGTTGTTGTTGTTGGTGGTGGTGGTGATGGTTGGTTGTGGTATGTGTGTCTGTGTGTATGTGTTTGCCAGTTACTGGTTTCTCCTAATTGTAAGGTTTCGAGTCTTCTTTACTTCACTAATGTAGTGTTCTTTGTTCTGGTACTTAGATCAACCCCCACAGAAGACTTTTCATTATAAGGGCTTTTGAATGTGGTTTGTGTCTAGGCTTTAGTGAAACTAAGAATTCTAGAACAGCTATTTAATGAAATCTTGTTTCTCAAGTCCTGATTTAGCTACAGGCAGAAAAAGAAAAAAGAAGAAAAAAAATACAATAGCAACATTCTTGCCTGAACCAGTAATGCACTTTGGAAATACTTTTCTCTGAGAAACTTACTCCAGCAGTTTGAGGCCGTCACATTGAGAAACATGCAATTTCAGTTTTTTTCCTGTTATTTTTCCCGTACCATTAATTAAAACTGAGCAGCTACCTCTGTAAATGCAGCAGTTCAAAATTAACTGTGAAAAAGGATTTTTCATTTATGTTGAATTTCTAATTAGAAAACTGCATGCAACATTGCTTAGCGGGGGAAATGTTAACATTTGTGAATAAATGGTACTTGGTGACACACTTACTTTTTCCAGTGCTTGTTTCAGCAACCAAATTAAAACTTCTGAATATACTGGGTTTTTTTTTTAGGTATACCCGAAATCTTGTGGATCAAGGAAATGGAAAATTTAATCTGATGATTCTCTGTTGGGGTGAAGGACATGGCAGGTAAAATAACTATTCATTCACAGATATTTATTACCGCATGTTTTCTAGCATGTGAAAAGTATAGTACCAGGCTAGCCACAGGCCTTACAAGTACTAACAAATCTCTTTTTTTGTTTATTTATTTATTTATTTTGAGACGGCGTTTCGCTCTTGTTGCCCAGGCTGGAGTGCAGTGGCACGATCTCGGCTCACTGCAACCTCACCTCCCAGGTTCAAGTGATTCTCCTGCCTCAGCCTCCCGAGTAGCTGGGATTACAGTCATGTGCCACCCTGCCTGGCTAATTTTGTATTTTTAGTAGAAACGGGGGTTTCACTATGCTGGTTAGGCTGGTCTCGAACTCCTGACTTCAGGTGATCCACCCACCTCGACATCCCAAAGTGCTGGGATGACAGGTATGAGCCACCACCCCCAGCCCTCATTTTCTAATTACTTGTTCATAATGTTCCCTAATCCCAACAAAAATTCTCATGAGAGTTAGCGCAGGGCATTCACGCATACACCACACATATTAAAAGCAGCCCCCAAAATGAATAGCAAATCAAAGGAGGTAAGTAACCCTCTTAAGTTAACCATACTCTGTTTTCTATGGAGTTAAATTTTATGTGAAATTGTGTTTACACTTGACATTTGTGGCATTTGAGGTGTGTAAACAATCGTGGGACCAAAGACCAAAGGATGGAGAAGCTAGAAAAGCATTGCAAATTCAGAAAATTGCTTTCTACTTCAAGTTAATTATTTAGTTTCTTTACTGAAAAGGCAATTTATACTGTTTCCTTGAAACTTAGCTCCTTAATTTGGCTTTAGTTTCACGTTTGACAGTCTTATTATCAACTAAGTATTACTATCTTTCTCAGTCTTTTGAGAATGGTAAAAGCAATAATTTAGATCCATTTTTATGAAAGGAAACATGAATTTATAAGTGTTTAGAAAGTTAGGTCTATAGAGTGCATTTATGTACTCATATGAAATGAAGTGTTTCCATTCATTCTCTCAATATTTTTGAAAGCACATTATGTCCAGAGTGGGACTAGGCTCTGTGGATTTAGGAAACAAATTCTTTTTATGGTACATATATAGATTAATAAAATTCAGTATATGAAATGAATACCCAAAATGTATATAGACACATATATTTTAATTAACACTGTAATCACGACTGCCTGATATAGTTAAATACTATTTACTCTAAGATTGCATAAATAAATCCTTTGTTTCCTCAAATGCAATTAACTTTCTCCCACCAATGTTGGAAGGTAATCACAGGTAGAGCACTCTAAATTGGCACAGTGTTAACATTTTATGTACAGTATAACTTTAGGATGGTAATACACATACAGATACCTTCTCTCCTTACAGCTCCCCAAAGGAAGGAGAAAAGAGAAAAGCCTTGGGGAAAAAGGCATTAAATGTTAAGTGGATCTTCTCAATGTGGTACAATTACTATGGATGATTGTCTTAATCCTTTCTAAAATTTCTCTAATGTACTTTCATAATCAAATTCTAGCCCAGTTTAAGTGAGTTGTATGTATTTGGGGGAAGATAAAATGTTGCTGGTTTTGTGTTTCTATTATCAAAGTAGTATAACAAAGTTAATAAAACTGTTCTTTAGTAGAGGTATGCATCAAAATTGTACTTTTTATATGAATTGATATAGATGACATATTATTACTTTACCCTGAACATCGTTGAACTGTAAATTGATAACATTTTAAAAATTCAGCTGAAATGGATTATGGCTGGGGAGATGGCTTATTGATGGTGTGTAGGTGTCAGTTCTGGGAAGACTGTTAACTGCAGGTCTGGATACTAGACCATCTACTGAGTTCGATTGTCATTTTGTGTACATGTAGCAGTATTCATGATCATACCAACTCCCACTGCTTTCTGAAGATGCTACAGGGAAATCTAAAGGAGACATTATTTGCCTGGCCTGACAAAAAATCCAATGAGATGGTCAAGAAGTCTGAAAGAGTCTTGAGGGAAAACCAGTGTGCCTACATCAATGGTAACATCTTATTCTTTTTCTAAGGGCAAGTGGGAAGAACCATGATGACCTTTTGTCTGAAATATTGGTTACTTATACTTTTTATGCAGTAAAACCTGGATCATGAGTCATGATTTAAAATACTTTGCAAATGACTTAAACATAGCAGGTTTTGTTTTTTAACAAAACCTGCACCTGGGTTGGAATCACTTATTGAAAACATATGCATGCAGATTAGTATCCACTGAAAAGTCATTTACTTGCCAAGACAAGACAGTTAAAATAAAATATGAATTTACTTCAGTGGAGTCTTTCAACAAAAGAGATCAAGTTGGAAACATTAGCTTTGTGTTAGAGAATAGAACAAAATGTTCTGTAACTAATTAAGAATTCTAGCTAGTCTCTGTTTTTCTAAAATACGTATAGCATACCTAAAAAATATCCTCCAGGGAAATTTTACAAAGCACATTACTGGCTAGTGATTTATACATGTCTTACCAAGATTTCATTATCTTTTCTAAATGAGATACGGGATAGCCAAATACTTTCCAAGAGAGGCAGTGATTAACTTCCATATTCCTAAAAGGCATAGTAACTTTCCAAAAAGCTCATTAAAATGTATATGTGACAGATAGTTTTTTATTCCCATTTACATATGAAGTTGCCAGTACATAGGAAGATAAAATAATTTGTCCAAGGTCACTGAGCTTCTAAGTGGCAACCAGAATTTGAACCTAAGCAATTTGATCCAAAAACCTATGCTCTTATTCAGCATGTACCCCACCTATATAAAGTATTATAGAGTTTTGGGGGACTTTTTTTGGCAAAGCTAGTTTTTTTTTTTCATAAATCTTACTGGCCTCGATATTTGGCCTGTATGCAAGTTACTTGCAAAGGTCAGATGGTATGGGAAGTTTTCCCTCATTCACATAACACAAGGATGTTAGTTTCCTATGTGGCAGGAAGCTCTGATTCATTTACCCAAATAATGTGAGGGTTGCTATCTATAAGGCACACCAGATTTCCAAGAACAATGTCTGTTGTCTGTATATTCACAATAAAGCCACACACCTTTCAGAATAATTACTTCCAGCTGGAGTCAGAGTGCTTGTGAAAACAGGTTAGATCTTTAAGAATATGTAAGCTTTTTCAAGGGTCTTCAATGCAAAATCCTATAGAATCCAAACACATAAGGAAGTGATATACATCAGGGATAAAGCTGTGGTGAGGCCTGGTATGAACTGGAGTATACAAGCCTCATACTAAAGTGACAGCAGTGGCCACCCAGCTCCAGTGAGATCAGCCGGTTTCTTTCTCCATAGAAGTTGGAAATTCTGTGTTTTATATGAAATTTGGCAATCAGTAAAATATTGGGTGGGATATGTTAATTATTCTGTAGACTAATTACCCAAATAACTTAAAAGCCACAAATTTTCAACCTCTTGATTCTTACAGATGCAGGAGTAGGGGTGGAGATGAATAGTGATCAGGGGGAAGGATGTTTCAAGTACAAGGAAGAGCACAAGTGAAGGTACAATCGTTGTGAAAAATGGAAACTATTCCAGCATTGGGGGAAGTAAACAAAGAAGAATGGGTTTGGTCAGTGGATTAGCAGGAGAGTAAAGTGAGCTCACGGTATGGGCCTGCAAGACCAGCTAAAAGTAAGGACTTTAGTCAGCGGAGTTGTAATTGGGAATATCTTGATTGATTTAGTAGCAGCATACAACATAGGGTGGAGGAGAAGGGAGGACTGGGCCAAGGAGACCTAGGTGCCTATTGTAATGGGCAAAAGGTCGACAGGGCCTGGACCTAACTGTCCTTCATAAATATCACCAAGAAAAGTCCAGTATTACTGTGACAGAGGGTACACCATGACCATAAAGGAAAAAGAAGCAAAGATCAAAATATAATAATAATGCCTGGATTATTAATAGGAGCTTCTCTAAAGGATGGGCGACTTGCTTTTGCAGGGTCTTTGCTTGCAGGATTGTCAGCATGCATTAGATAATGCATGCACCTACGGTGGCGAACAATTCTTCAAAACTGTGCTTAAGCCAGTGTATTATGAACACAACAAGCTACAGAATCAAAGAATTTGCAGATCTGAGAATTAGGCCCCAGTTTCAGAAATAAGGAAAATGAAAGATCCTAGAAGGTGTGACTTATTCTAAGATAGCTTCGCTAATTAGCTAGAAGTAGAACTTAAGTCTTCTGGTTCTATGCTTCATTCTTTATGATGCGCACTCATGGAGCTAGATCATGAAGAAAGCACAAAGCCACATGGGTTGCCTACATTAGTTACACTAAATTCATTACTTGATTAATCCCTAAAACTTTCTTGTAACTATATAAGTTTATTAAGATTTTTAATTGAGTATTTCATCTTGTTTTTTTGTTTTGTGTGTGTGTGTGTGTGTGTGTGTGTGTGTGTTTTAAAAAATCTTCTTGAAGCTCTCTGTCCCAGGGCTTCTTGACTGCTTCAGCACAGATTGGTTGATCTCTAGGCCCGTGGTGACTGTGATCCTGAGATTCCTTACAATGTAAGGCTTACATCCTCTCAAGCTTTCCCTTTGCTGTTTCCTGTGGCTAGATCCCCTCTTTCCTGATCTCATGATTTTTTTTCATTCTTGGTTGATGCCCTTGTTTTGGTGGAGCATATGCTCCAATGGCTTCACAAGAAAGGATTCTTGGAAGGTAAATTTTTAAGACCCCATATATTTAAAAATCTCTGTATTCAACCCTTACAACTTTATTGATAATTTAGCTAGGTATGGATTATCACCTGGTAAACATCTTCCCTCATAACCATGAGGGTAATTCCTTTGTCTTTTAGTTTCTAGTGTTCTTATCAGAAGGCTAGTGCCGGCCAGGTGTGGTGACTCACACCTCTAATCCCAGCACTTTGGGAGGCTAAGATGGAAGAATTGCTTGGGCCCAGGAGTTCAAGAACAGCCTGGGCAGCATGTTGAAACCCCATCTCTACCAAAAACACAAAAATTAGCAGGGCGTGGTGGCAGGTGCCTATAGTCCCAGCTACTTGGGAAGCTGAGTGAGAGGATCACTTGAGACCAGGAGCTGGAGGCTGCAGTGAGCCAAGAGCCCACTGCTTTACTTCAGCCTGGACAGCAGAATGAGACTCTGTCTTTTTTTTTTTTTTAAACAAAAACAAAACAAAAACCTGGTGCCATTCTAATTCTTGAATCTTTCTATGAAACCTTTTTTTTCTTTCTAGAAACTTTTGGGACCTTCTCTTTTGGTGCCTTCTCTCTATCCCCAGTATTCTGAAATTTCACAGTGATGTATCTTGTTTGATGACTCATTCATTGTGCTGGGTACTCAGTGGGTTTTTAAATCTGGGAATTCATGTCCTTCAACTCAGGAAAACATTCACAGGTTATTTCTTTGAATTTTTTTTTAAAATTCTGTTTCTGAAACTCCTATTTAGATATTAAACTTCTTGAACAGTTCCTCATTTTTTTTCTCTTTCTTTTCTATTTTCTGTCTTTGTCCTTTTGTTCTTTGAGTATTCCTCAGCATTTCCTGCCAACTCTTTTCTGGTTTCTGTTTCTTCAACCTCTTTTTGTATTATGGTCCCTTTTATGGTATTTTATTTCTGGGAAAATGTTAATGATAGGCTTTTGAACACTTCCCCTGAGTAGTCTCTGTTGCAGGTTGCTTTTTTGTTTGCTCTGACCTCTGTCTTTCACACTAGAGGCCTTGCTCAAATGTCTGGTGACCTTGGCGATCTGCTAATATTTAAAAACCAAGAACAAAAAAATTAATTGGTAACCCTGAACATGAGTGGAGCTTGTCAACTGGATTTCACTTTTTGATAGTCTAGCAGAGCCTTTTCCTTCAGGAACTTCCAGCAACAATATCTTTAAAGCTTTTTTCTTGAGCCAATCAGATTCTCTGAGAAGCTGCTTCCTATCTTCTGCCTGGAAAGAAAAATCTTGTCTGGCAGCATTCTTGCAGCTAGGTGATGACTAAAGCAGGAATTTTTACCATCCAGTATGGAAGCTTCTGTTTAATTCATCTGTTTTTCACCTGATTGCCATCAGTCCCAAGTTGATCTCTTACACCTAGAGACTAGATCTTAGTCTGCTGCTGAAAAGAAAGAAGAGAGAGAACTGGTGTAAAAGGGTTTTGAGACTCTACTTCTTAAACAGGCTTTAAACCAGTTCTTATATCTACAGCCCTATCTTTACCCTCATTTCCGGAAGTACCTGGTGCTGTCAATTCCTGTGCTGTTTGGAGTTTCAAGATATAAATCAGGCTATTTCTTGACTTTCCCCATGGATGGCTAAGGATTTAGCTTTCTCTGCTCTGTAAAGCTATCCATGTTACTTTCCAAGCTTTCAAATTTTTGTTAGTGTTTTCTCTTTTCCTATTTTGTCTTTGTATATTGATGTCTTTTTAATTTTTTTACTGCCATTGGAGAGGGTTTTCAGGAAGGAGCAGAGGCTAATGCATGCGTGTTACTTACTATCTTTAAGTACAAGTTCAATTCTAATATCTATTCCATTTGCATCACAATTGATTCATGATCTCAGATGACTCACAGAAATGTTACCTACAGCTGTTGTCTAGGCTCCTTTATCTGTTTTTCCCTCTTGGATATTGTTTAGATTCCATTGGCTTACATCGAGTAGAGAACATCAGCCATACGGAACTTGCCGTGAGCCTTCACTTGTACAGTCCACCTTTCGATACGTGCCATGCCTTTGATCAAAGAACAGGACATAAAAACAAAGTCACCATGACATTCCATAGTAAATTTGGAATCAGAACTCCATATGTGAGTATGATTTCTTCTAGGTTTAAATGCTTTGTAGGTTGGCACTATTACACCATATGTATGCAAAGAATGAGATGAGTCTTAACTCATGGGTAAGGCCCAATATATCTTGATTGTTTTATTTAACTTTAGAGACTATCTCTTCAGTTTATTTTTAGAAATTTATTATGTTAGATCCAAAGATTATTTGAGAAACTTCAAAATGTGTGCTTAAAATGTTTTCATTTACTTGGGAAATAAGAGTGAAAACTATTATTTGATATAACTCTTACTACCATGACTTACTATTCATAGGTCTAATTTGCTGGGCCAACAGGAATAAGTTGCATAGTCAACTTTTGTGAAGATTATTCTGATGATATAACTAAAGAAAATTGTCTGTTTTGTTTGCCAAGGTTGCTTATTCTTAGAGTTGTTATGCCATTTATACCACAAATAAGAATAAACTATACTAACAGATTCCTCCTTGAGAAACAAGCATTTCCTACTAAAAATAAAAAGGCAACCAACACTAATATAGCAGGGCAGTCTTCTACCTCTGAAATAAGTTTGTCATTTAGAGGAATAGTCTATATTTAATTATCAGAATATCCAGAAATAGACAATGTGTGAAAAATGGAGACCAAAACAATCCTTATGAGTCTGAGTGAAAGCACAGTCTCTGAGGGAAGCCAGGGCAGAATTTTCTCATTATCGCCCCACTTCATCTTTATCTTCCACATTCCAAACCCTAAGAGATATTCTTATTGCAGGAAAAACAACAAGGCTCCCTTGCCCTTGCTGAGTTTTCATACAGTGCTACAAAAGCAGAACTATTTAGAACGAGCTAAAATGTCTTTTGTGAAGATTCTTACACAGTTTTATTTTTTTCCCTTTTTTCAGGCAACTTCAGGCTCACTGGAGAACAATTAAGGAGCACCAAACCCTCTGAGGTTTTACTTTAAGCCTCGCTGTATGTTTGCCTTGGACAAAAAGGCTACCTACCATGTGCTATCCAGTAATGTACTTAAATAAGCCAATACTTAGATCTACTGTAAGGCAGATGCTAATTATAAGGCGTTAAGTAAGCAAGTAGTACCCTCAGCTACTGCAGAAGAAAAGTCTCACTAAGGAAAAGAAAGTCTTGTGATTTTTAAAGGCAAGTTTTCACGTGCTCTCCTAGGTCTATCCTCTGGTTCCACTGAATCCATACTAGGAGTGTCAGTGAAGGTTTTCACAGCTTTTGGAAATACTTTGGTCTCTGAACTGTAATTAGCAAGAAGTAAAAACAGAAACCTCAAACATCAAATGCTTGCTTCGTTACCTGGAGGACTAAACGTAGATGTCTTTAGTATACTTTGTATGTTCTTAATATTGGAAGATAATTTTGTGAATCTGTAGATTTTATTTTTTCAGTCTTACCTTACGAATTTCTTTTCTATGAATAATAGAGAGGAATGACAGCACTCTGCCATTGGGTAATGAAAGGAAGTGGAGAGGATTTAGAAAAGTACATGCTCCCCAAACCACAACAAACCAAAACATAAACTCACGTCTGTGTCCCATGGTCATAGTCAAAAGATTTTGTACGGCTAAAATTGCAAAATAATTTTAATAAAGTGGATTTGAACACAATTTGAAGTTGCCTTTCTGATGAACATGATACAAACTTCCCATAAATCAGTTTCTTAGATTTAGATGTACAAAAGCACTGTGACAAATGCTTTTATGATGTAAGAATGTGAGAGAGCCAAAAAACATTCAAAAACAACTTATCTTTTTGGACTTAATTAATATCTTTACTAATTGGTCAGAGACACCAACCTGAGAGCCTCTGGCTGTAGTGTGGCTCAGACATGGTCAGTTTTGCCTGAAAATTGTGTGTCTATACATGTATGTGTTTTAATATGGATTGGTTTTCAACATTTAAAAACTGGAGATTTCGTAAAAGTTGAGGGATTCTAGATGCTCAAAATTTGAATTATCTAGAACACTTGGTCTACACTGCATTTTTATTGGTATTAGTTGGCTAGGCTAGGGGTTGCCTCTTAAATGGGCCGGCCCTCCAATCTGTTGCAGTCCCAAACTCACCTATTTCCATTATTTGTTACCTGCAAAGCCTGCACATGCATTCGAGTTTGCTCTTCCTGCTCTAAGCAACTTTTTTAGGAATATCTGTCATAATCTTAGAGCTTATTAATTCTGGGAATTTAGTTAGCAAAGTCCTTTAAAAATAGTTTCTGTGTAGCTCATTGGTTACATTGTTTATATATCTCATATTAGTATTTATATGTTAGCTTCCTCTCATCCTTTAGAAAGATTAACACTTATTGAGTGCTTACTATATATTAGGTATTGTTATAAGTTGTTTGAGCCTACTAACAATTCTGAAAAGTAACCTTAATGAATTGGTGTATTTCTGCTGCTGTATGTAGCACATTATCACAAACTTAGTGGGTTAAAGTAATTCAGATGTAGTATTCTATAGCCCTGCAGAAGTCTGTTCCACAGCACTAGAATCAGTATTACAAGGGCTGCACTCCTTTCTGTACTCTGGGCAGTACCTGTTTTCTTGTTTTTGTGGGTTTCTTTTTCCCTCAGCTCCTAAAGACTGTCCAGTATTCCTTGACTTGAACATCCTTCCTCCATCTTCAAAGCCAGCAATGGTGGATTTAGTCCTCCTTCTATGTCTCATTTACTTCCCTTTTCCACTTCGAGGAACTGGACAATGTCTCCATCTCAAGATTGTATCCTTAATCACAGCTGAGAAGTTGTTTTGTTTTTGGCCGCGTGAAATAACATGTATAGGTTCTGAGTATTAGATATCAGTGCCTTTGGAAGACCATTCTCCTGATCACAGAGTTACATCCCATTACAATTATCAACTCAGAAATCCAAAAACCTTATCTATATATCATTCTCTAAATTAGGTGTGAGGGAGGCTCTTTTTACCATCCATCCTAGGACACAATTCCTCTCTCTATATACACATATTCAGCACGGTTAAGAAACTTGCCAAAAGGTATCTAGCCAAGATATTACAGAGCTAGGATTGAAGCCAGGATTTGATCTCACGCAGTCATCCTCTAAAATTCATTCTCTTTATATTTAGGCCTTTTGATGTAAAAGAAGGCTGGGCCACTTCTCTTTTTTTTTTTTTTTTGGATCCCATTATAACAAAAAGCAAAATTATGGTATAGTTAATATGTTTTATACATATACATAAGTGCTTAATAAATAGCACCTTTAACACACATAAATGATATAATACCCTATGTATGACAGTGATGGTCTGTGGGGAAAAGAGAGGTCAGCCTGTTACTGTGTTATTATAGATAGAAGTAGGTTTAAGAGACTCCATTCGGCTCTGTATTTGAGATGCTGTTAATCTGTAACTCTACCCCCAATCTTGTCCTTGCTAGAAACATCGCTGTGCTAATTAAAGTTGAAAGGATTTTGGGCTGTAAGGAATGTGCTTTCTTAGGCAAATGTTTAAAGCCTGCTTGTGGTTGAAGGTCAGTACCATTCCTTTAAATCTCAGTAAAAGAAAAACATCTGTCTCCTGCCCGATCCTGGGAAAATGGAACATCTTACTGCTGATTTACTCCCTTATCTTTTTGGCAATAAATAGACCGGTGCCAGTGTGGGTCCTCTGGAAGCACAGCACTGGGCCCCTGGGCCCCGCTTTTCTTTCTCTGTACTTTGTCTCTGTGTCTTTATTTCTTTTCTCAAGTCTCTCGTTCCACCTAGCGAGAAGCACCCACAGGTGTGGAGGGGCAGGCCACCCCTTCAGTGGTCAAATGTAAATGTGAAGAACTTTGTGAATGTGAGGCTCATTATAGATGGCCTCACCACCCTCCCTGCGTCTGTAATTGGCCTGCTCCCTCCAGTCCATAACAACATTTATGCAGGAGCCAATGTTCTGCTTCTCCCAGAACTTACTGTTTGCTTGGGTCACTGGGATGTTTGCACATAAGCAAGGCAGTGATGGCATCAAGGTCTCAAGAGGATTTTGTAGGAGTGAGAAGGAATATTGAGGGCTGGAATCATACTGTTTACTAAATTGTAGGTGGGATGTAAAAGGGAGTGGAGACCTGAGGGTAGAAGAGGAGTAGCCCTAAAATGAAGAGACAGGTGGAGACAGGTGGCCAAGCACCCCATAGCACTCAGTACTTCTCATCTCACCTGCAGCTGGAGCTTGGCACTGTGGCTCCCTCTGCCTAGAATGTCCTTTCTCAGTTCTTTACGTGGCTGGCTCATTCTTGCCCATCAGGTTTCAGCTCAGATGCCATCTGCCCGAGAGGAATTTCCCAATCACACTATCTAACAGTGAGCTCTCTAGGCCACTCTGAAGCACTTACAGTTATCTGAAAGTGTCCCTTCTTTTTTCACTCCTTTATTGTCTAAATCCTAGTAATAGGATGCAAGCCCCCATAAGAGGAAAGACATTGTGTTATTTACTACTTTATATCCTGAGTGTTTGGACTGTACCTGACACATAGGAAGTGTTCAATATTTATGAAATGAGTGAAAAAGTCCTCAACCTCCTTACATGGTAATCTTGTACTAACACACATGGATGCTTTGGTGTTTTCTGTGTGCCACCAAATCAAATGTGCGATGTTATTTTTATTAAGGATGGAAATTCTAAGGGTCATTTTCTTAAGCCACAGACTTCTTTTGTAAAGCCGATTCAGAGACTTATCTTGGCATGGATTCATGAATCGTACTCATACAATCTTATTGATGAACAAAGTGTTTTTACATCTGTTCCAAGGGAGGGGACAGAATTAATTATCCTATTTAACAATGGTACTTAGCCTTTTTTAAAAATTATTTTTATGGACCACTTTGAAAAATCTCTGAATACTAAAGAACTTATCTCCCAAAAGGGAACACACAACAAATTTGCATACAATTTCAGAAAAGATTCATGGACTCTGAAGGCCTCTAGGGCCCCTCTTCAAAAAGCTCTGCCATATATGAGCCAAGGTTTGTGGGAAATGGTGGCTATTTGACTTCATTTTCTGAGATTAAGAGGGTATTAGCATGCTGGGCCACTAGTTAACCTTTAAAGGTTGCAATGAGCTATCTAAGGTTTCTAGGAAACACCAGGCATGAGTTACCTTGTCCAAGGCACGTCCACACATTTCACAAGATCTGTTCTCTTTTTTCTAAAGACATGAAGGACATTTCAAACTTTCACAACTTTATATATCCAGCTGATAGATGTTTTCTTTAGAAAACAAAAGTATGTGGGAGAATGGCATAAGCCAGACACAGAACAAATATTGTATGATTCCATTTGTACAAGGTAGCTAGAATAGGCAAATTCATCAGAAGTAGAACAGAGGTTACCAGGGGCTGGAGGGAGGGAGAATGGGGAGTTACTGTTTAATGGCTAAAGAGTTTTTGGTGAGAATATTAAAAATTTGGTGGGTATAGATAGTGGTGATGGGTACACAGCACTGTGAATCTATTTAATGCCACTGAATTGCACATTTACAAATGATTAAAATAACTACATTTTCCCACAATAAAAATTATTTCTGTAAAAAGTACATGTGGGAAAAAGTGTGTTCATGTGTGTATGTATTGGCATAGGTAAGACACACTGATCATAGCAAATACTAAAATGCTAAAATGTGATAAACCATTTTATGAAAAACATAATGTGAGAAGTCTCCTTCCTAACCCCAAGCACTTCGTTTCCCTCCCTAAAGGTAGCCAATATTATCACTTTCTTGTGTTTCCTCATTTATTTTTTCCCATTTTGTACACACAGGGTAGCATTCTGAAGTCAATGTTGGGAAATTATAAGGAGATCTTTCCATATCAGGATACAAACAGCTTCTTTATTCTTTTGTACTGACAGCTGTATGCTATCCCATTGGATGAATGTACCGTAGTTCCATTAACTAGCCCTCTACTGACAGAGTTTTCGGTAATTTCCGGCCTTTTATAATTACAAGCAATTCTGCAATGAATAACTGTGTGCATAATGTCATTTCACAAATATCAGTTGACATATTTATGTATTGCAAAACAAGCAAGATAATAGGGCCCAGGAAATGAGGTAACAGCAGAAAGTCATAGCCAGCTGCCCTGCTTGAAGGCGTCCCTTTAGTGCACAGCCTGCGGCTCACTGTCTTGACTCTTCAATTCAGCCATTTCCACTCTGTTCACTGGCCTGCTGTATTCATGCGAAGCTCCAAAGCTGTCAGAAGTTTGACACTCATGGAGAGAGTATATACCACAACCAAGAAAGCTCTAGGGCCCCTGTTAGTAAGAAAAGTCACGATCTAGTCATGGTCAATTTAGGATTCAGCCCACTCTCAATAAGAGAGTTGAGGCATTCCTGATGTTTGTTTTTGTTTTTTTTATCACCGAGCTTTCTGTGCAGTTGAAGGAGATGTAACAGCTTTCTGGGCTGTTTGAAAATATGCCTCACATGGCCGGGCGTGGTGGCTCACGCCTGTAATCCCAGCACTTTGGGAGGCCGAGGCAGGCAGATCACGAGGTCAGAAGATTGAGACCTTCCTGGCTAACACGATGAAACCCCGTATCTACTAAAAATACAAAAATTAGCCGGGCGAGGTGGCGGCGCCTGTAGTCCCAGCTACTCGGGAGACTGAGGCAGGAGAATGGCGTGAACCCGGGAGGCGGAGCTTGCAGTGAGCCAAGGTCGCCCCACTGCACTCCGGCATGGGCGACAGAGCAAGACTTGTCTCAAAAAAAAAAAAAAAAAAAAGAAAAGAAAAGAAAATATGCCTCATCTGTTGCTTACTGAGGGGCATTTGGTGAATTTTTTGAATAATTCACACAGAGACATCCACTGTGAGAGACTGACTCTCCCTCAGTAATCTGAGGGACATTCTTATACGAGCTCAAGGAAGTGGTTATCCACTTAAAATATCTGTATCTAAATATCCACATACTAGATTGCTATGTGTAATGTTTGCCTAAAAGCATCACCAGACCAGTTCCTTGCTCATGAGGGATAGACATATCACATAACTAGAAAGCAAATTAATGCAAATAAAGGTCGATTAGCCGTCGATGCCAAGATCCCTGCTAGGCATGTCATAGCATAAAGAAAGAGTGTCATTACAACAGATGACTGCACGGCACCTTTCAGTGAAAGCTGTATGATAATAATTAGTGAAACAAGTGTTTTGATAAGTGAAGAAACTGAAGCAGAGGAGCTAACCAATGGATCTGAGCAATGTTGTGCTGATACAGGCTCATGCAGTCCTGTTAGAGCTGATATTCGGGGATTTTGCAAGCAAACTGGTAGGTTGAAATTGACTATAATGATAGAATTTCTACTGTGGAAATTAGTCAAAGCTACAAATTAGGGTATTTTTATTCCCTCAGAGAAACTTTTGTTAAACATGTGCCAGCACATTGTTATAGCTGAGGTTATTCAGCCAATTCAGAGTAAAGACAAGATTTGCTTGAGCAATTTAAATATACTCGTTTAGGTTGGGCGAGGTGGCTTTCACCTGTAATACCAGCACTTTGGGAGGCCAAGGGGCGGATCACCTGAGGTCAGGAGTTCAAGACCAGACCAGCCTCAAGATGGCAAAACCCTGTCTCTACTAAAAATACAAAAATTAGCTGGGTGTGCTGTAATATGCGTGTCATCCCAGTTACTCGGGAGGCTGAGGCAGGAGGATCACTTGAACTCAGGAGACAAAGGTTGCACTGAGCCCAGATCGTGCCTGACACTGCACTCCAACCTAGGCAACAGAGTGAGACTCCATCTCAAAAAAATGTATATATATATATATATATATATATACTTTTTTATCCTTTCATTTGTACTGGACTTCTAAATTTTAAAATCTCTTTTGTATATATATTTGTTATTGTCACTTAAGTAGATATTGTATCTCCCTGCTCCATTTCAGCAATGAGAACACTTAGCCACACGTACATGAAATGTTTTGCCCAAGGACACACAGCTTCATAATGGAAAAAACAAAAGAGACATCAATTCTGCCCAGAACATTGGACCTTTGACAAAAAAGAAAAACTATTAAGCAGGGACAAAGTAAACAATGTGGCCAACACGATTGCGATTCTGATTTTCCTGTTTGATATCTGTCAGCTGGTTTCTGACCTCATAGTTTAGAAAATATGTTCATGAGATACTCAGGCCCAATGGAATAGAGAGTAGTTTTGTTTTTCCTGAATAGATTCAACTAATGACTGTGTCATAGCGGAGGCTGAGACTGGGCTGTGCTTTATTCCTACTTATTTGACAGGGCATAGGTTATCAACTTTGGGGACGATGTTCACAGCTATACTCCATGGCACCAGACCAGTATTCCAGGTTGTTTCAGTTAGGGCTTGCTCAGTTGCAAGTGACAAAATGTGACCCAAACTGACCTGAACAAAGCAAGCTCATGTTACTGTAAAGTCCAAGGGTAAGTAATCAGGGAAGTGTGTGCCAAGGAGTTCAAACAGCTTATTAGGACTCTATCATGCTCTCCATCTTTCCTGACCCTAAAGTCTGCCTTTGTGTGTTAAGATGACTCCCCAAACCTGCAGACTTATGACCCAAGCTCTCTATTTCAATTTTGGCAAGATGAGGAGTCATGTCTTCACAGTCTTTCCATAGGTGTTGAAAGGAGTTTAGCTTTATGGGTGCTGAGTGCATCAGTGACTATCCCCGACCCATTCACGATGGCCAGCAGGGTGTGATCTCTGGCCTGGCCAGAGTCCAGTGTTGGCCTCTGGAGTCGAAGGTGGAACCAATTCCACCAAATCGTATTTGTTGAATGTATGAATAAAAGGATAAAATGAAGAATTATAGCAACCAAATGACCATCACCTTTTTACCCTTGATAACACTAATTTTTTTTTTTTTTTTTTTTTTTTGAGACAGACTCTCACTCTTTCTCACTCTTTTGCCCAGGCTGGAGTGCAGTGACAGGATCATAGCTCACTGAAACCTCACCCTTCCAGGCTCAAGCAATCCTCCCGCTTCAGTTTCCAGAGTAGCTGGGATCACATGCCACCAGGCCTGGCTATTTTTTTTTTTTGTAAAGGTGGTGTCTTACCATGTTGCCCAGGCTAGCGTTGAACTCCTGGGTACAAGCCATCCTCCTGCCTTGGTCTCCCAAAGTACTGGGATTATAGGCATGAACCAACGCACCTGGCCATATAACACTACTTTTAAAACTGCAAGACTAGGTTGTTTCTTTCTCTTCTTTTACTGATGAAACTTACAAAAACATTCTCATCACTCCAAAGATAAAGCACTTTACAGATAGACTCATGAGGGAGCTCAAGGGAAAGCTCCAACATCTCAATATCCTCCATCGATCCCAACCCATGTCAAAACTCTTCCATCAGAATTACTGCCCTGTGTAACAAGAGACAGCTGGGATGTTTTTCAATGTCCTGAAATCCAGCTCAGGCCTGAGGTCAAACCCAAAAGATATCAAGTACCCTCACATTACAAAGAAAACTGACAAAAGTCACTAAGAGCTTGGAATCAGGCATTTTCCTTTGAGGACTTATTAGGTGTTGATGGAGCTTGCTCTCCCAGCAGCACCCCTACTCCTTCACCATCTTTGCATTGCCATGGTGAGTTACTGAAGTACCTCTCTTAATATTTATTTCTAAGTCTGTATGTACTGAGTCTGTTACAACTGTATTCTAGCTTCTGCTGTGATCTCACCCTCCATAGCTCTAGCCCTGACCCTCAATCTACTTTCCTCTTCTCCTGCCCAAGAGAGCCAGGTTTTGCAGTTAGATCTTAGCACTCCACAATCCCTCACAAACACACACCCCTTCCCCACCCCGTACTCTGGACAAATAGCACTTTGCTACTTCACTGGTTCTGCTCTGCCTCCTTCTCCTTCTGCCTAAAATGCACTCTGCCCCAGTTCCCTGCCCTCTGGGGACATAGCAGCTCCTTTCCAAAGCCCAGCTCAAATATCAATTATTTCAGAAGTTGCCTCAGTGGGAGGTAATCTCTCTATCTTTGGGCTCCCATAGAATTTTATTTTCACTTTGTTATAGCACTTGCCACATTCTGCTCTGTTACAGGAATTAGTTTGTGTTTGCTCTGCTAGGAGTTAATAGGTTCCCGAGGTACCAATTCTTGCATTGAGTTGTAGCAGGACAATTTTAAAAATTAATTTCATTTTTTAAAATTAACAAGTAATACTTGTACACACTCTTAAGGTACATGGTAATATTTTGATACATATCTTGTATAGTGATCAGATCAAGGTAATTAGCATATCCATCATCTCAAACGTTATTTCTTTGTGTTGGAAACATCAATATCCTCCTTCTAGCTATTTGCAACGATATAATATTGTTAACTATAGTCATCCTACAGTGTTGTCGAACACTAGAACTTATCCCTTCTACTTTGCTATTATTTTGTATCCTGCTTTTTAAAAATAATTAATTAATTCATTTATTTTTGAGACAAGGTCCTGCTCTGTCACTCAGGCTGGCATGCAGTGGTGCAGTTATAGCTCACTATAGCCTCCAACTCCTGGGCTCAAGTGATCCTCCCACCTTAGCCTCCCAAGTGTCTGGGGCTACAGGTGCACACCACCGTACCTGGCTATTTTTTCTTTTGAATTTTTTTGTGGCAATGGAGGTCTTCCTATGCTGCCAGGCTGGTCTTAAACTCCTGGGCTCCAACAATCCTCCTGCCTCAGCTCTCCAGAGTGCTGAGATTACAGGTGTGAGCCATCACACTTGGCCTTACCTAAGGTATATTTAAAAGTCAAAAACCAAGTAACAGCAGTTACCGGAGATGGTATGCAGCTGACACATTCTGTTAAGTGCTACCCTGTCCTGCTTTGGTGTGAAGGCCACTGCTGGAGGGGACAGAGTATGCCATTGTCAAGTGTAAGAAACCACTAGGGGAGTTTCTAAAAATGCAGTTTCCTGGACTCACCTCCAGATAGTCCAATTCTGTGGGTCTAGGGTGAAGATCAGAAATACACACTTTTAACAACGTTCTCCAGAAATCTGGGGCATTCTGATGCTGAAGGTCTGCAGAGAATACTTGAAGAAATATCGTGCTCATTACTATTATTGGGAGTTTCTTCTATTATAATTTATGTGCCTAAATTATTTCTTAGTAACTTTTTGGAATTTTAATCTTTCTCCTTTGACTTTGGTTCCTACCCTGCACCAAACTTCTACAAGGAGCAGAAAGAACACTCAGCCAAGAGTCCTGAATTCTAACCTTGCTCTGTCTCTGTCATTAACTTGTACCGGGCTATTGGGCTTCTATTCTATTCTTCTTTGGGCCTCAGTTTCCTTATCATTCAATTAAAGGATTAAAAACAAAAACTGAGCTCCATAGAACCCTAGGATTCCCTAGATTTGCCCCAGACCCAAACACTTAGTGAGGGGTGCAGGGGAGGCCGAGTGATCTTGGATTAGGCCCTCCCAACCCTCCAGCTCCTCTAGCAACCAAACCAGCCAGGCTTTGCAATTTTACTGTACATCTTGGGATTTCAATAATGGTTTTGCCTGCCTAATTACTTCTTTTTTTTTAATCCGCAGGATTTAAAGAGGTCTTTAAAGAATCCCTTTGAGCTCTGCTGTGTCTAATTTCAGAAACTCTGGCACATGTCTTTTTTGTGTGATTTTTCCCCTCCACCATACGCCTAATCTGTGGTAGCCAATTTTATTAGTCTGGGGAGGACAGATTCCCTTCTGGGAAGCACGTTGTGTTAACAGCCAGGAGCATGAGTGGGTAACATGGGCATTGTGACAATCAGTGCTACTGGGGAATCCACTCAAGAAGCTTTTAAGCCTAATTGCCAGAGAAGGACAGTGCTCCATCTATTTTTTTCTCAGTCTCCACCAGAGTAACTGCTCCCTCAGTCTCCACCAGAGTAACCACTCCCCGCCGTTTCACCCCCGTTAACAGTGATGTTCCTGACAAATGACTTCACAGCTGTGGTGTGGACAGAGACAACAGAGGGTTCAGAGAACACACAGAGCATTTAAAAGGTAGATTTCTGCTCTGAGAGGCAACACAACGTCTTAGGACAAGATAATCCCTCTAAGTTATTTCTCTCTGTTCAAGAACAATGTGTTATCACCCTAGCAGGAAACCCCTGGGGCTGGGCAGCCACAATCAGCAATAAGGGAGAGAGACATCCTCCCAGACTGGGCAGTGGTGGCTATGTGCAGGCACAGTAGTTGCCTGTTAACAGGAAAGGGTAAGACACCTGCTTCTTGGTGGGAGCAAAGTTCTTCCTTTGCCCAGAGGTTGAGGTACTGAAAGGACTCATGACTCCCATTAACTGAAGAATCAGGGGACACCCTTTCATGTGTATAAATAAGGAAAGTGCAGAACAAAGAAACACCTGCTATCTCTGGACGTGTTGGAAGACACAAATGGGACCTGTTCCAGATTGCCAGCATCATCATCTGCTGGGGAGCACTCTGTCCCCCTTGTCAAACTCCTTCTTTACAAAACAGACAAGAGCATTTATCTGACCCTGGTCTAACTTGTCCCCACAGCCATCTTAATCATTTGTTGACCAATAGGACATATATTATTATCACAGGTAGCCCCTAAGTTGGCTGTCACAGTGTCACCAAATAAATAAATACAGAAAAATAAACAAATACCTACAGCTTATATATATATATATATATATATATATATATATATATATATATGCACATACACACATATATAACTTGCTGATATATAATTAAAATGTTTTTATCCACAATACAATAAAATTTGCCCAAATGTCAGAGAACTCTATTAGGAAACTAAGCTTTGGGGTTAAATAAGTTGTAGAAAGTCTGCTTTGATTGATTTAATGAAATCAATTCAGTAAATAAAATAATGTATTTATTCAATAGACATCTGTTGGTCCTTCTGAGGTGCTAGACCTTGTGTAAGGAGTTGTAGCAAATCTAAATAGTTTACAGCCTCCATCCTGAAAAGGAGTATCTCTCTCTCTCACACACACACACACAGACACACACACACACACACACGATAAGTACCAAACCAAAAAGAATAATGACAAATGTCATGAAAGAGATATGAACTGAGGACTATGGGACCTGAGAGTGGGGAGATTTTCTGCCTAAAGGATGGGTTGAATCTTTACATTTAGACCTGAGGAACAGGGTATTGTAGGGAGGTGGAACATCTTAAGGTGGCCAAGGTTCACATACTTCTGTATCTCATCCATTTAAAGAGGCTTTACTAGTTTGGAAAGTTGTGAATCCAATTTGACTAGAGGGCATAGTGGGAGTGGAAGGCTGAGTGGAGAAGCAGTGGGCAAAGGCTGAAGACTTTGGGTTTCGTTCTGTAAACAATGAAGAGAGACCCAGACATAATAGTGATGTGATCAGAGCTGGGCATTAGGCAATTTTACCTGGTTCTTTGTGTAAGTTTGTTGGAAGGAGAGAACTGAACACAAGAAAGTCATTTCAGAGGTCCCTGCAGGAGCTTTGACAGGGAGATCTAGACTAGGAGTTGACAGTGGAAATGGACAGAAAACAAGGAGACAGAGGAGCCACTGCAGAGGCAGGAGTCACAGGACCTGATTGTGGATTGGCTGGAGAGAGAAAGTGATCAAAGACGACTGTGAAATCTCCACCAGGCTCCAAGGAGAAGGGATCTTATACATTTGACCCAGAGAAGTCAGGAAGAAACATATCTTGGGGAGATAAAGTGAGGTTTGATTTTGGGCAGTGTCATGGGGAAATAGGATTTATGAACTGGTCTGATTTATACTAATTCTCTTATCAAACTGAATTGCGTTGTTACCCATAGCATACGACCAGAAGGGACATGTGGGTGGGAAGGGGCAAGAAAAATAAATGCAGGCAATGGCAGGATCCAAGATGCTTTATAGGGACAGCCTATTCTGCGTCAATGTCTCAGATAAGAAAATGCAGAATCACTAATGTGCTTGGGCAAATCGATTGTTATGAAGCAAATACAGCAGTCTTCTTAGGTACATTGTGGGAGGAATCATCATATATTTTTCTTTCAGAAAGAAGAATCCCCATGCAAATCATTAAATGTAGTTTTAATGCTTCATGAAAATCTAATTCTGCTTATTTTGTTATACGTTATCTTTCTCCAAGATACAAATACACCTGCATATGTTAATTCAGTCCTTGTTTGCAAGAACATCAAATTCTTTCCATCTAGGATATTTTAAGATAGACGCCGTTAATCTGAGCTGTTAACTGAGTTTGAGTCTGATGCATCTTTCCATACCCATATCAGATAACAGCAGGAAACTGACGTAGTCCCAACCGGAAAAAAAATTGTTTTTAATATATAGGTATCAATTTTAGTCTGGGAAAGTCAAACTCAACCTCATTTCTTCTAACTTCAAAATCCAAAATGCTTGGAATCAGAACTCTATTACTTAACAAAGTAATTTTCACATATTTCTTTCAGAATAGCTATGAAATTATCTCTTTTTACCTCTTTCACCCTGTCTTCACAAAATGTAAAGAAATCGATGAACACATTTATTTAAAGACATTTCAATGATTCAAATAAACAATGGTCCAAATAGCCAGTCTAGGTGGGAGGTGAGATTTTAGAACGATCCTGGGTCATCTCAGCATGCGAGAGTAGCTTTGAAATTGCACAGCAAAGTCACATAGGGAAGAAATAATACGGGGGTCAGGATGCTGAAACAAAAGCCTCTGGCTCACCAGCTCAGCCCGACCTGGTCCTCCGGGCCTCAGAGTATCTGAATAGGCTAGAGTAAGAAATAATAAATAATAATAAATATATCATTAGAATAATAATAAAATAAAAATGACTATTGTAGCACAGCTACTTGTGCTAGGCACTGCACTGCATATTCACATATTATTTTACTTGATCTTCTCAGCGATCTGTGAGAGAGCTGCTTTTATCCCCATTTTACAGATAAGGACACTCAAAGACTCAGAGCAAGCCACAAAGGGGCAGATTTCCGTTTGGGACCAAGTTCTATCTGATTCCAAAGTTTGTGCTCCATGCATTCTGTTGCTTTGCCTCTCTAGCAGGTTTTTTCTCACAAATTTGATCAGGAGACCAGTAAAGCATCCTGATTTCAGGCTGTGGAATTCAGATGCTAAGAGCCAGGAAACTGAGCCCTTAGGCATTAAACTTCCAGAGGCTCTTCCCAAATTCCCCTGGCTAGTGACTCTTATTTTAGAAGTTCTCACTTTTCTATCCCACTGGAGGTCATTTTCTAATTTCTCATAGTCCTAATAAATATTTTCTACTATTGAATGAAAACAAGATACCAAAGGGTTCTATTGCCCTCTGCTCATTCTTATCATGTTTTTGCTTCTTCAGTGACTAAATAAGAGCTTTCAAATGCTAAGCTTCCTTTACCTCCCACCTTTCTCCAATTCCTATTTACTGAGTTTTAGTTCTACACTACTATTAGATTTTTCTCTCATATGTCTTCAATTTTAAGACTTTATTTGGCATTGACATTAAAAATTCCTTATCTCTGTAGCACTATTTATTCATATTTACTGGTAGTTCCTCAAATGATTAAACATAGACTTGCTATATGACCCAGTAATTCCACCCCTAAGCAACAACCCAAATGTCCATCAACTGTAAATGGATAAGCAAAATGTGATACATCCATACTATGGAATATTATTTGGCCACAAAAAGGAATGAAGTACTAACACTTGCTATACCTGGGCAACACAGCAAGACCCTCATCTCTACAATTTTTCTTTAACTAGTTGAGTGTGGTGGTGCACACCTGTAGTCCTAGTTACTCAGGAGGCTAAGGTAAGAGGATTGTTTGAGCCCAGGAGCTCAAGGCCGCAATGAGCTATGATCACGTCACTGCACTCCAGTCTGAGCAACCAAGTGAGACCTTGTCTCAAAAAGAAACTTGCTATAGCATAGATTACTTTGAAAACATTATGCTAAATGTGAAAGAATCCAGTCACAGAAGACCACGTTATATGGTTCTAGTTATACAAAATGTCTGGAATCAGCAAATCTCTAAACATAGAAAGTACATTAGCAGTGCATAAAGATGGGTGTATTAGTCTGTTTACATTGCTATAAAGGAATACCTGAGACTGGGTAATTTATAAAGAAAAGAGGTTTATTTTGGCTCATGATTCTGCAGGTTGTACAGGAAGCATGATGCCAGTATCTGCTTCTGGTGAGGGCCTCAGGAAGTTCCCACTCACAGCAGAAGGCGAAGATGGAGCAGGCATGTCACATGGTGAGAGAGGCAGCAAGGGGGTGGGGGTACCGCACTCTTAAACAACCAGCTCTCACGTTAACTCAGAGTGAAATCTCATCATTATCATGAGGACAACACTGAGCTGTTCATGAAGGATCCGCCCTCATAACCCAAACACTTCCCATTAGGCCCACCTCCAACATTAGAGGTCACATGTCAATATGAGATTTAGAGAGGACAAAACATCCCAGCCATATCATTTGACCCCCAGACCCCCAAATCTCACGTTTTTCTCACACTGCAAAATATAATCATACCTTCCTAATGGTACCCTAAAGTCTTCACTCCAGCACAAGGTCCAAAGTCTCATTTGAGACTCAAGGCAGGTTTCTTCTACTTATGAGTCTGTAAGATCAAAAACAATTATTTACATCCAAGATACAATGGTGGTACAGGAATTGGGTAAATAATAGGGGTCTGGGATATAAAGGATAGGGGACAAAACCAAACAGCAAAAGGACACAGGTTTCTTTTTGAGATGGTGAAAATGTTCTGAAATTGACCGCGGCCATGGTTGCATCCATCTGAATATAATAAAAACCATTGAGTTATACACTTCAAGTAAGCAGGTTATATGGTATGTTTATCTCTCAATAAAGCTGCTAAAAACTATGTTATTCTGAAAAAAAGAATAATATTGCTAAGGATATTGCATAAGAACAATGATTAAAATAGCTCTAAGCCTGTATAAGCAATAAAAGGCAAGCAATATTACTAAGTCTTATACAACAGGCAAAATTGTATATAAAGTGCCCCAATTTATTATAAACTATATATATAAAACTATATATATAAAACACATAAAAATCAATCTCTACTAAAACTTAAATTTGAGCTAAATATACAGTTGCAGTTTAGCAAATAATAAAACAGAATGCCCAGTTAAATTTTACTTCTAGTTGCCTATACATTTAGAGAAATAAAAAATATTACATGAGACATACTTTACTATGAAAAGTATTTGTTCTTTATCTGAAATAAATAACAACCATCTAAATTACATATCCATTTTAAAAATTTTATCCCCCTAATGACTTGGCTTTCCTTAACAGCTCTTTGTTTTGCAGAATTTACTTATAAAACTCCTTGTAGTTATAATCTATACTCCATTTCCATTTTAACATGTCATTTACAGTGGTCATATCCAACGAGTTTTATTCTTTTGTCCACTTGACATTTACCAATGACAAAATATGCTCATTTTGAGCTGGAATACTAGGCATGTACTGGCCTAAAATTAAAATCCCAGTAAGTGCTCTTGAAGTTTAATTTGTTGAAGAACATACCATCTTTGGTGACATAACTTGCTTTTCTATTCTTGAGGATTATATTGCATCTTGATCAATGACTTTTTAAAATGCTGTCCAGTGTCATAAAAGAGCATTGCTATGAATTTTTATTCCCTTCCTCTTCAACCGTATACACGATGATTCCTCTTGTTCCCATGTCAAAGGTGTATTTAGTAATATCTCTATAAAAGAATCAAATTCTTCAAGGGATGGTATCAATTTCAAAACATAGTTACAATCAGTGCCATAATAATGATCTAATCCAGTTGGAATTTATTTTCTTGTTCAAAGTAATGTTGCCACTTTTAAAAACAACTTTTGTAGCTACTCCGGAGACTGAGGCAGGCAGATGACTTGAGCTCCCAGGAGGCAGAGGTTGCAGTGAGCTGTGATTGCACCACTGCACTGTAGCCTGGGTAACACAGCAAGGCTGTGTCTCAAAAAAAGTAAATAAATAAAAACAAAATAAAATTAAGCAACTTTGATAATTAAAGGAATACATTTTTCAAGTCATTCTCTAATGCATTTAATAATTTCCTTAAACAACTACTTCAAAAACAATGTTCTTTCAATTTGCATAATCCTCTTGCAAAAGTAATTGCAAAATATGAAAAAGAAATAAGTAGCCTTTATTTAATAAACTATTTAAATACTCAACAAGAATCTGGGGGAGTCTTTTCTTTGGAATTAAAGTATGATATCATACGGAGGATTCTCCCAAATACATTGGTTAAAGAGAGCCAATAGGTTCTGAATCTGATGGAACAGAAAAACGCTGTTTGTAAGTATAGTAAGTCCTCACCATAGGTCCCCCATAGATTCTTAGAAACTGTGACTAAGTGAAACTACGTGACTAAGTGTGACTAAGTGAAACTAGTGACTAGAATGAAACTGATTCACCATAGGCTGATTGGTATAAACAAGAGTAAAGTTTCTATGGCGTATTTCTGGTCACAAAAACATCATCGAACCTCTGAATAAAGATCCAAAACACTTCTAATATTAAACATTGAAATAAATGTGAACTATACATACTATTAGGAAAGATTAATACAAACAAGATAATTATTTACCCAATTGTTCCAGTTTAGAGTCAAGGGTGGCCGGAGCCTGTGCCGCCAGCTCAGGGCATAGTTGGGAACCCACGTTGGCCAGGACACCAACCCACTGCAGGGTGCTGTCACACACACACTCCTACTGTGACAATTTAGACAACTTTTTTTTAAATTAATGTTACAAGGGAATGATGTTGAACAAAATGATGTTATTTGAGGACCTGCTGCATAAATGCTGAAGAGAAGAATTTCATAACAATGTCGTGACAGTATCAGTAGAAGGAACGTCATATGCTATTTGAACAGCATTATGCAGAATATGGGCAGGACAGCCAACCCCTTCTATAGAATCATTCATGCTTTGCTTCAATTTTGACTACACATTTTCTGTACCTGTATGCGTACATTGACATGGTCCCCACCAAAAGCTATACAATTTATCTCATGAATTTCTACCTCATTAATAAAGTCCACTAAAATTGTCCAATGTGCCTGAAGTCTTCTCTGGAAGATTTTACTCACAATAGTCTTAAAAACAATCCTTTTTCACAAGAAAAATATTGCACAAGAAATAGGAAATTTTTTTCTGATCATGATTATTTTATTGCACTTGGCTATGCCACAAAAAGGTGAGGCATTAGATCTTTAATAATCTGTAGAATAAATGTAACTATTATATTTTTTATTATTGCTGTAGATTTTGTCCTGGCACTTAAATATTTGCTTGCAGTTTTGGAATCGAAAAATGCTCTGGTAGCAGTACCTTCAAATAGTCATTTGAGCTTTAAGATTGATGAAGACATACACTAGGGAAAGCCATTACAGTTTCTGTTGCCCAGGCTGGTCTCAAATTCCTAGTTCAAGAGTTCCTACTGCTTTGGCCTCCCAAAATGCTGGGATTACAGGCATGAGCCACATCTGGCCTATAGCTGACTTTTTTGTGTGTGCTGAATGAACAACTGCGATTACACAAAGAGCTTGAAGGTAACTTATAAGACACAGTAAGAACTGTGCTTGTAAGATAGTCTGCTGGAGCAAAGCCAGAGTCGATCTTACACAGGTTTTGAGAATTCTGACATTCAGGGACTGGCGGGCTTTCAGAAGTGAAGTGCCTAGAGACTGAAGGATTTTCAGCTACCTGACTGTGGTCACTGGAGGAAGGCTGCTGTTGACTGGCTGACTCTGGAGCAAGGCTAATGGAGGGAGGCCCTTGCCTATTGGCTGTTATCTGTGAGTGTGGGGCATCTCAGATTACTGAGACTGATTGGCTTTCCGATGCTTTGGGCTCTTAACGATTTGCTCCATTTCAGAAGCTTGTAGGGAGGCTGTTTTCTGACTGATTGATGATGAGAAGCATGGCCATAGGAGTGAAGCTATGGCTGTTTGGCTGATTTTCAGAGCCTGTGTGTCGAAACAAAGTCGTCTGGGAATGAACAATGCTCACTCATTTATGACTTGGAAATGTGGCCAAGAAAATAGTCTTTTACTTTCTGAAATATGAAAAGTAAGTCCTTTTCATTCTTAGTTTCCTCTTTCGGCTTCTCTTAGCCAAATCTGCAGGAGACACAATGAGGGATTGTCCAGATGTTTATTTCTAAAGGTACAGTTTTTAGCTGGCGTTGCTATTTAAGTAATTTAAGCACTAATTATGGGTGCAGAAAAATAGTGCTAGTTGCTGAATTTTTCTAATTTATTGGGGAAAAAGCCGAATACAGGGCATTTAATGTGTTCTGACAAAGTCAATACAGGACACCGGATATGCCCTGTATGCAAAGAATGCCTGGCAGCCCTACCAAATACAACCTTCTAGTTGCCACAAACATTAAACGTTTTGTGTAACAGTAATAAGATTTTCTTTGTAAAGTGTTTTTAAAAATATCGTTTGACTGACCTTGGTTTCTCTAAAAACATCAAATTAAAGTGGGCTTATTCCTTTTTTCTGTCTCTCATTTATTCTCCTCAAATTACATAGAAATCTTGAAGATCTCTTCTGCTAAGAGGCACTTAGTTTTTCTTTTATTCATTGTGTTGCCAATGATGGTAATAATTTCCCACTAAAAAATTCTTAAAATAAGGTCTGGTTTACCATATAACCCTTTTGCATTTGCTTACCTTTTTTGCTTTATTCAAAGCTATAATTCCACCTTCCCTCTGGGAGATCAATTAACATTACCGGGAATGTGGTTAAGGGCTAGTTTTGCCTTTTTAAAACAACAAGTAGAAAATTTCATATTTCTTTAGATGTGTCTTAATACAATTTGCAAATCATAAAGTTTTTTTTTTTTTTTTTTGGGGACGGAGTCTCGCTCTGTGCCCCAGGCTGGAGTGCAGTGTCCGGATCTCAGCTCACTGCAAGCTCCGCCTCCCAGGTTCACGCCGTTCTCCTGCCTCAGCCTCCTGAGTAGCTGGGACTACAGGCGCCGCCACCGCGCCCAGCTAATGTTTTGTATTTTTAGTAGAGACAGGGTTTCACCGTGTAGACCAGGATGGTCTCGATCTCCTGACCTCGTGACCCGCCCGTCTCGGCCTCCCAAAGTGCTGGGATTACAGGCGTGAGCCACCGCGCCCGGCCAAGCAAAAGTATTTTTAAGGGGGCTTTAAGAAATCTCTCACAGGTCTCTTAAGAGAGATCAAATGTAGTTAAAATACTGAGAAATGTTCTGGATAAATCAACCTGTCCCGTTTCTCTTGAGTGCACAAAGCAGTGGGCAGCAGCTGTTTGACACCCTAGACGGGGCCTGGGGATAAAATGACAAAGCAGTGCTACCACATGGCTGTCAGCTTCCAAGGTGGGTGGGAAAACATCTCACTCAAAAGACAATGGTTGGAATACCTCCTCTTGGCCACAAGTCCCATCCCACCCTACATCAGAAGTTATACATCTTTTATCTGTTTATGTCCCTGGAGGCAAGCTGTAGTCAACTGCAGCAGAATCCTCAGACCTGTATATACAGAACCACAGATACAAAGATAAGAACATGACTACCAATCACCAAACATTTGAGGAACACTGTGAAAGTGAGGCACCAAGCTCAACAAACAAGCAAACTCAAACAGGGTATCTAGAACAAGCAGAAAGACTCCAAAATAGTTGTAATTAATACCCTCAGTGTGACAGAAGAGGCACATTGCATAATCATATGTAACAAGATAGGCAATTAGAAAAATTATTATATAATTTTGGGGTTTTTTGGTCATTATTTTTTATCACAGAAACTGTAAAAGCTCGGTAAATAACCCTAATATAAAAATGGACAAACGTAAACATTAATGAGAAGATCTAGATGAAGAATGTTCTCATAATCTAGCACAATCCAGAAGTTCTGGCGTCCACCTCAGAGGAGGGAGAAGAGAGGGAGGGAAGGAACGAGGGAGTGAGAGAGATCAGAGGTAATGGAAAGAAGAAAAGAAAGAAAGAAAGAAAAAGAGAGAAAGGAAGGAAGGAAAAAAGGGAGGGAGAAAGGAAGAGAGGCAAGAAGGAAGGAAGAAAAAGGAAGACAGATTTCCCACATCTGAAGAAAGACAAGAGTCTTCGAACGAAGGGCCCCAGTGGATAAGGACTCCAAAAGGCCCTAATGGGTAGGATTTTTGAAAAGCACCCATTAGACACATTCAAATTGTATTCACTATCCATGGATAAAGAGAAAATCCTAAAAGCATCCAGTAAGAAAAAAATCATGATACCTCCAAAGAAACAAAAATCAGATTAACTTTGGATTTCTCATCATTAGCTCTGAATGTGAGAAGATAATGGAGTAATATCTTTGAAATCCTGGAAGACAATTTTGAGCTTAAAATTTTTTGAAAAGCTAGATTAGCACGAATTCAATTATTTCAGTACAATTACAACATCTTTTGTCATGCAGGTATTCAAAAGTTCACCACCCACAGATTTTTTTTTTTCTGAAAGGATTACTCAAGAATACAATCCAGTAACACAGAAAATGAATCTAAGAGAGAAAATGTTTAGCTTACAGAAGCAATAATAAGCCAAGAAATTGCTAAAGCATATAGTTATGTCTAAATAACCACTCATGCATAATGTAAAAAAAAACAACTAATAGCAATCTAGAAATAAAATCAAAGGCCATTTCAACTAGAAGATATGAAGGATTCAGAAATAAGTGAAAATATGCTAAAATTTTTGTTTTGTGTAGCTTGACAAAAAAATACAGATTATATCTAGACACAGATAGGTAAACAGAATTTTTTAGGTGAATTGCAACTTTCAGGGTAACCAAAAAAAAAATGGATGTAGGACTTGTAACTTTCAAATAAATAAGAAAAGAGTGGGCAAAAAAATTAATGCAACAAAAGAAAAGAGAGGAAAAAAAGAAAATGATAAAAAGAAAACAGTAAAAATGAGACAAGAATAAGAAAAGCCGTATCAGATTGACAATTATAGAAATTGGTTATATTTCCGCATTAAAAGACAGAGATGCTGAGTAGGAAAAAAGAAAAAATCCAGCTACCTGCTATTTTGTAAGAGATATAAAGACAAAAAAAGAGAAAAATAAGCACAAGAAAATACTAAACATATGAACAAACCATTAGTATTAATTATTAATGGACAGAATCATTCAATGGGACAAGATAAATATTTCATATTGGTGAAAGATATAATCCACCAAAATTATAAAACAATGTAGCTTCATAATATATAAAGGAAAAATGGATAGATAACAGAGGATTTGACAAATCCACAGTGGTAACATATTTTAATGCTCTTTTCTTGGGTCAGAGAGAGAAAAATTATTAAAGTTATAAAAGATTTGAATAAACCAGTTGTAAACTTGACCATAGGTAATTTGCATTCTTTTCAAATACATGTGGGGTATTTATAAAAATTTAACATGTATTAAGCCTCAGAGGGAAATCTCATTTTCAAACCACAATGTAATAAGAACAGAAATTAAAACAAACAAAAAAAATAGTCAAAAATAAAAACAAAGAAACGGTAAACTTGAAAGTTAAAAAAGTAAAAAAAAAAAAACTTTTCTAAGTAATCTTGGGTTAAAGTAGAAATAAAAACAAATACTTGCAATGGGTTACAAATCAATGTTAACGTAAACACACGTTATCAAACTTGTGAGATTAGACTACTGAGAAAAAATTATGAAAACTGTGTCAGAAATAGTGTGACGAGACAGCGATCTCTGATTCTCTTCAATCTGCCTTTTCCTCATTATTGTGGAGAGTCTTTTTTGAAAAATATTGCACGGTAATGATACTATGAACTTGTGAAAGATGGGTTATATAAATGGGGGGGGCATGTTTACCTTTTAGGCATGAAGAATGTGTGGGTCTCACGCAGGGGTGTCCCATCTTCTGGCTTCCCTGGGCCACATTGAAATAATTGTCTTGAGCCATGCAGGAAATACACTAACACTAAAGACAGCTGATAAGCTTTAAAAAATCACATAAAAAAACCTCATAATATGTTAAGAAAGCTTACACATTTGTGTTGGGCTGCATTCAAAGCCCTCCTGGGCAACATGCGGGCTGTGGGCCTTGGGTTGAACAAGCTTGGTCTAGAGCAAAGCGGTTTTACCAGTCTTGGCTTTGAGGGGCTAACAGGAGTTGCTGAGCTTGGGCAAGTGCTAAGCGCTTCGGCTCCTTGTAGAATGTCCTGCAAGCTTTCAGGATACGGGAGTCTTAGAGATGGAAGGATTAAGGAAGATCAAGAGAAGAGGAGACTCACGGGGAGGATTTTGTATGGACTAAAAAGCAACTCAACGAGGAGAAATATTTTCCAGAATGTCCTCCTCTGCATTCCAAGCTGTTTATGATCAGCTGTGAGTAAGATTACATTCTTTCTGGTTATGTCCTCTACCCATAAATTTTTCCAGATATTGCAGGGCATGAAGGGAAGGATATAGAAGAAAGACTGAAAATAACAAACTAAGTATATCACTCAGGTGATGCTAAAAATAACAAACCCAAAGAAGTCTGGGCGTGATGTCTCATGCCTGTAATCACTTTGGGATGCCAAGGCAGGGGGATCCCTTGAGCCCAGGAGTTCAGGATCAGCCTGGGAAACATAGCAAAAACTGCAAAACCTGGTCTGTACAAAAAAGACAAAAATTAGCTGGGTGTGGTGGCATGGGCCTGTAGTCCCAAGTACTTGGGAGGCTGAGGTGGGAGGATCTCCTGAGCCTAGGAGTTTGAGGCTGCAGTAAGCCAAGATCACGTCACTGCACTCCAGCCTGGGTGACAGACTGAGACCCTGTCTCAAAAAAAAAAAAAAAAAAAAAAGAATTAAAAGGAAAAAAAAGATCCTTCTGTAGCTTGTGTAATAAATCTTTCTTTCTCTCCATACGTATGTTTACGTGTGTGTGTGTGTGTGTGCACGCGTGTGTGTGTGTTTATTTACATATATACATAAAATCTCCTTCTAGCTCTGTTCTCTGGTAGAATCCTAACCAAAACATCTGTTCACTATGTGATGAGCACTAAATATTCAAAAATAAACACAATAAAGATAGAATTTACAGTTTAATATTGAGAGAACAATAAATAGACAAGTACTTTGCAAGTTGTGGTATGGGCTAAGAAGGAAAATAAACAGGTGTTATTGCGAGGAAATTACAGGAGGGGACTTAATTTAGATTGGGTGGCCAGGGACCTCTCTAGGTAGATGACATATAGGCTAAGGTGTGGGAAGGCACGAACTTCTAAAAAAATGTAAGGATAAGGGGGTTCCATGTGGAGGGAATAATACATGCAAAGGTCTTGATTCTGATGAGTGCTTGACATGTTCTTGGAACTTCCAGAGTACTAAAGTATGTCCTAATCTCTCCCTTGAACACCTGACTGTATACCTAATTATCTACTTGACATATCCACATTTATTTGTATAATTCAGTTTTTTGTCTGTCTCCCATCCACTAAAATGAAAGTTCCATAAAGCAGGGATTTTGCCTGTTTTGTTTCCCTGCTCTGTCTTAGGTGTTGAAAAGTTCCTGGTACTTGGTAGGTCCTCATCAATATTGAATGAATGAATGAACAGTTAGGAACAATTGCAGGAGTCCAGGCATACGATGATAGTGGCTTGGCTAAAGTGAAGATGGTAGAGATAGAAACAGGTCAACAAGTTTGAGGTATACTTTGGAGTTCAGCACTAGTATGTAGATGAGAAATGGAGTATATAAAGAAAAGGAAGATATTTAGAGTGACTCATGGGTTTCCAGCTTGAACAGCTAAGTGGATGGTTGTGTCTTTAATAGAAATGGGACAGCCTATAGGGTAAACATATTGATATTTCCAGGACCTAGCCTACAAGCTTTGTGACTATTTGATAAATGAATTAATGAAATGGTGAATTTAATCACCGTAATTGTGTTTAGGCAAAGAACAACTACCTTAATGTGTTTTTCTTTTATACATTGTAATGATATCTTTAGCTACTTCTAGAAGTTTTGTTTTGTTTTGTTTTTTTGTTTTTTTAATGCCAGAAAGTAAATATATTAGTAGCAGGATGAAGAACTGTGTTTGGATGACTTAAGGGACCTTTGGCTATAGTGAAATCTGGAAGACAGGAAAATTCCTTACGCTAGCAATAACTCACGTTCTTGGTGCAATAACCATAGAATGGACCTGTGTGTATCACAAGAATCGGGTTTCCCTTTTCTTAATCTATTTCTCTGTTTTAAGTCAGATACTTTTACTTCAAATTTTAAAATTTCATCTTACTGAAATGCTTTAGTCTTGTAAAATATCCAAGATATTTTTTGCTTTGGAACGGTTTTTCTCAAATAATGCGGCATGGATTATTATTATCTGGGGAATAGAACCCCTGAAGTGAGAACTTGCTAAAAAGTGCACGCTCCTAAGTCCTAGGCCAAACTTAGGGAATCAGCAACTTTGGGTGTAGAAGCCAAATCAGCATTTTAACTATGCCTCCTAAATGATTCTTAAGCACACCAAAAGGTGAGAACCACTGCTATAGGAGTATAAAAATATACACACTTTTAGAATAAAAATCCAAAACATAGTTTAATTTTATTTCCTTTTTTGTTTCTTTAATATAAATTTGTGACTCTCAAAACCAGCACTTCTGAAAGTATGGACAAGGGGATGCTTAGGGACGCCCCCTAAGTCCTTTCGGTAGAGTCCACAAGATCAAAACTGCTTTTGTAATAATACTGAAATGTTATTTGACTTTTTCTATTCATTCTCTCATGAATGTGCAGTGGAATTTTCCAGAGGCTAAATGACAAATGCTATCATAACAAACTCAGTGCAGAAGCAGATAGGAGGACCCAGCCTTCTTGTATTAAGCATACATTGAAGAGATTCTCAGAAGTATAAAAACGCCACTCCTCTCATTACCTTTTTTGTTCTAGAAAATACAGCTATTTTTCATTAAAAGATGTTAGCATTTAATGAATCTGTTATTATTTTAAAATAAATACATATTTTTAGAAATTACACAATTTTAGTTTCTATTACAGTGAATATCGATAGATATAATCCACATCAACAAAAGCTCTTTGGGATGTTCCAGAATTTTCAAGAGGGTAAAGTAGTCCTGAGTCCAAAAGTTTGATTTGTCCTAGATTTGTTTTCCTCTCTAAAATAATCCTAAGGGATCTTAGTGGGAACTCTTTTCTGATTCCTGATCAGCTGCACATTCTGAATCCTTGCGGTTTGTGACCAAACAACTGGTTGACCAGGTGAGCAAACACAATATTGAGACTTTGGTGAAGCCCTTTATCTATTCTAGAGTACACAGTGATGGTTTCCATGAAGATTAAGTAAAAAACTAGAAAAACAGGCTCTTCAGAATTTCATTCAAGTAGCCAAGTCTTGACAACACCAAAAAAGGAGCAGATAGGGTGTTATTAAAACAAAGATGTTTTAGGCATGTGTAATATGACACAGTAAAAACAGCATTGTCCTTCAAGTAAGCTTTCTTGAGTAAATCAACCCTCTCTGGGCCTCAGTTTGTTTCATACAGGGTTTATATTGGAATCTAACATTTATTCATTCATACATACATGCATTCTTTCTTTCTTTTATTCAACAAATATTTATTAAGTATATTCTTAGCTTCAGACACATCGTTAAAGACTGGAAAAATAGAGGTAAATGATCGAATGTCTGACCCTGAGGTGTTCATAGAGTACAGGAAGCTAAATCTATTTAAAATTTATGTAAATTTACTCTAAAATAGGTCTCCAGTTCTACAACATTTTCTCTATTTCCCCAGTTTAATATTTCTTCATAGCACTCATCATGACCTGATGTCTTATGTATGTATGTATTTACTTTGGGGAGAGGGTACTAATTGTCTCAGTAAACTATATATTCCAGGAGGGTAAGGCTTTTGTCTTGCTAGTTTTTTCCTGGCACATGGTTGACACTCGGTAGGAATTTTTTGAGTAGATGAAAGAAAATAAGGGAAAAAAGGAGGGATAAATACACATACAGGAGTTCAGGCATAAGATGATAGTGGCTTGGCTAAAGTGAATATACAGGGGAAAGAGAGAGGAAAAAAGGAAAGAAAAGGAAAAAGAGAAAGAAAATACTTAGGAAAACAAATCAATGTATTTACTGAGTAAAGAAGGATGAACTGAAGTTAGGTGAAGTATTAGAGAGTTGGAAAGAGCATTCCACGCAGAAGGAGGTGCACGTACAAAGACTAAAACCGTAGAATATCATGGGACTGTAAGTTGTTCAATATACAGAGGTGAAATGTGTGATCAGTAGTGCAGGGAGAGGGAAAGAAGAGATGGGCAGCTGTAACATTCTGTGAATCTATGAAGGAAAGGATGTGAAGGAGTGAGCAGCTTTGTGCATGCTTCTACTTCATGGTCTAAGCAATGTGAGCTTCTCTGTGGACTGGTCGGATAGACATATGGTTTTAGTGTGGGAAAAGCTTTTAGTTATTATCCAACAGTGTTGATGGTAGAATTATTGTGATTACAGTTAATGTATACTGAGTTCCTGGTAAATGAAAAGAATTAACATTTTCAAACAACCTCATGAGGTAGAGACTATTATTAATTCCTATTTCATAGATGAGGACATTGGTGTTCAGAGGGGTTATGGGACTTGCCCAAAGTCAGTGGCAAAGTGGTAGCCAGTCTCAAGAAGGCCATCAATGATCTTTACGTCCTGATATTCTTGCCCACGTGCAGTATACTCCCATAATGAAAGCAGAGCTGGTATGCATGTGCTGTGGAATATGGTGGAAGTGATGATGTGTGACTTCAGAGGTCAGATTACAAAAAAACATTTCAGCTTCAACCTTGACCTTTTGAATTGCTCACTCTGAGGGTATCTCAGGGGCTGGCCTAAGGTGGCTTTTCTTTTTCTAGGCAGGGTAATTTGTCTGGGGTCAGGAATTTAAGGTAGAGTAAGGAATGGAAAGACACTCTTGGAGTTTGTGATAAGAATCCTGATGCGGAGGAGGTAATAGTAGGCTTCTATTTTTCTAGAGAAGCAGCTGATTTCACTTTAGGGGCCCGACAGCCCTATATAAGCTCTGGGGAATGATGGAGAAGGAACTGTGTTCACAGGGTGGCATAAAGTGAACTGAACGGAAAACCACTTGGAAAATGGGAGTATCCTCCCAGGAACTTTAGGCTTTGGACTTTTGGAGTTGTATGAGATGAGACTGTTAATTATTTATTTATTATGTATTTGAGATGAGACTATTAATTAATAGGACATTGGAGGATTTGGGAAGGCGCGGGGTTGCCTTTGCAAAGTCACCTAATGTGTGACTGACTTACAGTAAATATCTACATAGGCTTGTTGGATGTGAATCTGTTCATTTAGTCTATATTTTAGATATCAGTTCAAACAAAAGCTTATCTAGGATATAAGTCAAAACAACAGTCCTGTTAAACCAAATTTTTCAATTCTTTCTTTTTAAAATCTCTCAATTTTTACAGTAAAGATTTAGTTGAACTAAAGATTCAGAAGGAACAAACATGTGTAGACCATCTGCTTTGTGTGAAGCACTGTGCTAGGTGCTTTTACATGTACTGTCACCTGCTCCTCCTTGCAGCAATCCTCTCCATATGGGTTTGCTTTGCTCATTTAGCCCAAATAGAAGCCCCACGTGGCTTCTGCCTAGCCTTCCTGTGCTGGTCACAGTTGGGGAAGTTCTGCCACTGAGGAGGAGCCAACTACCTGGCTCTGAGCCTGTGCTTCATGGTCTCACTGTCACGAGGCTGCTGGGTAAGAACCACGTTTTTTCTGGTCTGTGTTGATTTGCACTTCTCCTCAGTAACTGTATTTATGCTTAAAATAACTAATGCCCTCCATTTAGCCCACATCTTTCTTCATATGGAGCTGTAGTACACACATTAATCCCACCTGTGACTACATCTCATTTAAGGGAGAGCATGGGAGAAAGGTTTGCAGTTGAGAAACTGAAATAAAGGGGGACTAATACCAGATTATAATTATGTCTTACAGTTTTCAATTCTTAAAAATGTCCCAGACCAGTGTTTCTTAAATCTGGGAGCTATATTAACCTTGTAAAGGGAAAAAAAATTCATGAAGTCTCAAAACTATGTCTACTTACTTGAGTGGGAAAAACACTCCTTTATGGAACAAAAGCCTTATTCTACAAGCAAAGTTTTTCAAAGATGAATTGTCACTGCAAATAATCTTTAAAACAGGTGAAGTTATCTTTGTACTACCTTTAAAATGAAAAATTAACACTTAAAATTCCTCACGAAACTCCCAAGTCACTGAGAATGCAGCCAAGCCTGCCCCACCCAGTTTGAGAAAATCTATATCAGCTACAAGTTTATTTCTATATTATATATTCCCAATTATATTTGACGTCTTTGGAGGCCCTGACAGTGTGAGGCACCACACCTATTTCTTTCTTTTTCCTTTCTTTTTTTCTTTTTTGTTTTTTTGAGATGGACTCTCAGTCTGTTGCCCAGGCTGGAGTGCAGTGGCGTGATCTTGGCTCACTGCAACCTCAGCCTCCCAGGTTCAAGCGATCCTACTGTCTCAGCCTCTTGATTATCTGGGACAACAGCTGTGCACCACCACACCCAGTTAATTTTTCAGTCTGGCCTTGAACTCCTGACCTCATATGAGCTGCCCACCTTGGCCTCCCAAAGTGCTGGGATTATAGGCATGAGCCACCATGCCCTGCACACCTATTTCTTTCTGTATGGATTTAAAGGGAAAAAAAATCACAGCGCATTTCTTTTAATTTGTTCATGCAGTATGTAGTTATCTGCATTCCATTTGTCTGGGTTTGCTGAGTGTGTGAAGAACTGGTGTCATAAGTACAGACAAGGCCTTCAACTTTGTTTTGCACATGCTTTAAGCCCCACTTGTATTCTCAAGTGTCAGGCTCTCTCTGGGGTGGGCTGATGACCATTCTTCCACCTGGAGAGTGCGTTTCATCCAGCTACTGGCAGCTGCAAGGGTTTCAAGGCCTAGGAAAAGCTTAGTCCTCTGAGACCGCTGCTTGCCCAGAAATACAAGTCATACTTTTGTGATATCTGGTTGCTTGCCATATGGTGTCTCAAGGGGTCTGGGATCATTTACTGCAAGAGTTCAGTGGGATCATGTTACAGTGCTCAGAGTCTAAGACAGGCACACAAGAAACACACTACTACTGCATGGCCTTCTTTAGCAGCATGTGGAAATGTTGCAAACCATGGGAAGGCTTGGATTAACCCCATAAAGAGACAAACAAGGAAAGAACTGGCTGGGATTCCCAACAATCTTGGAGTTCAAAGGACCCATTGTAGGGCTGTTCTGGAGTGTTGGATGGGGTGATAATTATTAATAGTTCCATTTGGTTCCTATAAAAACAATCACTTCAAAAACATTGATTATTTAAAGTCTCATAGAAAATTTATTTTTACCACTTCTCAGCCTTCTGGGTAAGAGAAAGTGTAGTATTCATTTATATCAGTTTAATATCTGATACATCCTCTATGGGAGGATAATATATTGAATGGATTTTTGGAGTTAGGAGATGGACTAGGAACTTGCCCCACTCCACCTGTTGACCTAGTATTGTAGTACCTCCAGGAATAATGCATCCCTTTTGGGGTATAGAATGGTTGCAACAAAAAGTAGATCAAGGCTGGGTGTGGTGGTTGATGCCTGTAATCCCAACACTTTGGAAAGCCAATGTGGGAGGATCGCTTGAGTTCAGGAGTTTGAGACCAGCCTGGGCAACATGGTGAAACCCTGTCTCTACAAAAATTATATAAAATATTAGCTGAGTGTGGTGCAGTGTGTTTGTAGTCCCAGTTACTCAGGAGG